>NW_011141241.1:0-629 GCF_000146605.3 Meleagris gallopavo
TGTGTCCATGTGATGCCCGGTGGAGAGAAGCCTGGTGTTCTGTGAGTAAGCCTGGCAGACGGAATAATGGTTCTGGCCTTTTGGGCAAGTGTGTGAGGAGAGGTCTTTGGACAGGCTGTCCTTTTGTTGGTTTGTTTTTTTTTTTTGCAGGGAAATGCCATTTCAGTTGTTAGTTGCGATGGTTGTTGGTGGTTGTTTGCAAAATATTGGTCATGTAGACAAGCAGTGCTCTCGCACCAAAGAAGTGAGAAATGTCCTGTGCATGCAGTCTTGTCCACGAGCCTTCCACTCAGAGACGTTTAGTGCCTCTAAATGCCTGCAGAAATGGTGGGGGGATAAATGGGAAGAGATGAGGTGCAGTTTGTGTGCACGCTGTGTACACGGAGCAGGCGTCACCCACTGAGAGCTCGGAGCCCTGCAGAGCGTCGTGGGTTTGTTTCCTTCCTTGTAGCAGCGTGGTGCTTTTGTAGGTGCTGTGTGCACTGTAAGTGACTGTGAGCTGTGCTGAGACAACAGGGGTCCAGAGAGAGCCCCGCTGCAGCCTTTTTGTTGGGCGGTTTTCTTCCCTCTGGGGATTAAAAGGGCTTGTTTTTACTCACAGGTGCAACTTGCTACTGCTCCAGCCTGTC
>NW_011141242.1:0-369 GCF_000146605.3 Meleagris gallopavo
CTGTAATAAGACAGCAGGAAGTTCGAGGAGAGACAGATGCAGTGCTCGTCAGGGAGAACGTGACAGAAAGTGGGCAGTGATCCTTTCAGGACTGCGGAGAAAAAACCCCCACTCGCAGGGAGTGCAGGAGCCTGAATTCGCACTTGTCGGCATCGGAATAGCACTCCTTCACTCTCTTGCGCAGTAAGCGGCATTCGCGCAGAACCGCTCCGGAGACTATGCCGTTGCTGGCCGAGAAATCGCGTTTTATCTCCGAACGTGCAGAATGCACTACGCCTACCTCAGAATACTATGTCTCTGCGTTTCGTCCGACGACTGAGCGGTCTCTTGTGCGCACGTCGGGAAGGAGCGGTTTGCACTTCGCCTTGG
>NW_011141243.1:0-762 GCF_000146605.3 Meleagris gallopavo
AAAAAGCCCCCTAAAATGACCCTAAAAATGATCAAATTGAAGGAAAATCCCGCAAAACGAACCCCTGAAAGGGACAAATCCTAAAGAAAAAGGATCGAAAAACGACCGGTTTGAACGAAAAACCCCAAAAATGAGCAAAGTGAAGGAAAGAGCCCCCAAAAACGGATCGGTTTTGGGGGGAAATCCCTCAAAATTGAGCCGAAAAAAAAACCCCCAAACGGGCGGTTTTTACCCAAATCCCGAGAATTAAAGCCCTAAAAAACGACCGATTTTCAAGAAATCCCCCCCAAAATAAACCCCAAAATGAGCGATTTGAGAGAAAAGCCCCCAAAATAAACCCCAAAAGTGATCAGTTGGAGGGAAAACCCCCAAAAAACCTCCAAAAAACCCAAATTTGGTCAATTTTACCCAAATCCCCTTAAAAAGGATCCCTAAAAATGATTTGAGGGAAAACCCCTAAAAACGAGCCCTAAAAGCGACGGTTTTTAAAGGAAAAAATAAAACCAAAACCCCAAAATGATCAATTTGGAAGAAAATGCCCCAAAATTGGATTTTCTCGCCCAAATTTGACCGATTTCCCTGAAAATTCAAGTGCCTCAAAATGGGATTTTTGACCCCCAAAATCGAACCTTTTCCCCCAATTAGAACGACCCGAAATCTCTCGATCTGACCCCAAAATTCGGGATTCCCCCTTCAAACGGAAAACTCCTCAAAACGCCATAAAATGCCCCAAAATCCCCCCCCAGTGTGAAAAAACTTCAA
>NW_011141244.1:0-364 GCF_000146605.3 Meleagris gallopavo
AAATGCTTAGTTTTAAATCTCCAATTTCTTCAAAAACAATTGTTTGAGAATCTTACAAATACTGAGAGAACTCAGTTGATTACACTCAGTTTCTTTTAGATATCTGTGCCGAGCAATCTGAAAGCTGTATTTCAATTGTCTCCTGTCCAAATACTTCATCACTGGCAACCTTCACTGATTCAACTTGGTCTTAGAGCCATCAACATCCGTGATGAACTTTTCTCCCAGAGAGTCGACTTTTGCTTCTGGATATATGTAGCTCAGAAAAGTCATCTACAGAGGAATGGAAATTTAAGGCAACTGAACTGCAGCCTCCATGAGACATCATGCAATTATTCTGATTTGGAGAGTTCAAATCTCTTTT
>NW_011141245.1:0-1005 GCF_000146605.3 Meleagris gallopavo
AGTGTCATGATGAGGAATGTAATGGAGTGTAATTGGGAGGAACTGGGAGGAATTTCTCGGAGTCGTGGTCTTTGTGGGTGCATATGTCCCATTTAGGGAAGGAAAGGAGTATTTCTTAGCAAATTGCCATAGCATTTAGGGAAAATGTCCTATCCTTGGGAGAGAAGTGGTATTTGTGGGAGAAGATGTCCTATTCTTGGTTGCAAGTGTCCTATTTGGTCTTGTCATCTAGTCTTTTTTGGGAGAAAATGTGCGGTAGTTTGAAGAAAACAGGTATGTCTGGGAGAAAATATCATCTTTTTGGAAGCACAGGCCCAATTTCCAAGTGAAATGTGGTATTTCTGGGAGAAAATGACAAGTACGTGGGAGAAAAGTGGGCAATTGTGGGAAAGACTGACTTCTCTTGGAGGGCAAGTGTGGTATTTTTGGTGTGAAAAAGGGGTCCTTTGGGGAGAAAACGGGGTGTAGATGGGAGAAAATGTCCTGTTGAGGAGTGTCTAGCAGTATTTTTGAGAGAAAAGGGAAGGTATTTGTCAGAAAAGTGCTCTTTCTGGGAGAGAGTAGCATAGTTGGTTGGAAAATGCCACCCATTTGTGAGAAAGCTGCTTTGTTTCCGGGAGAAAATAGCATTCTTTGGGGAGAAGATGTCCTCTTTTGGATGGAAAAGTAGTACTTGTGGGAGAAGCTGGTCCAATGTTTGGGCCCAAGGTAGCATTACTGGGAGGTAATGTCATTGTATTGGAGAAGGGTGGTATTTCTTGGGGAGAATGTGTCTTTTTGGAAGCCAACGGTGTACTTTGGGGGGAAAAAGCGGCCTTTCTGGGAGAAAGCGTCCTAGTTTGGGGAGAAAGTGTCATAGTGCGGAGTGTGGTGTAGCAGATTAGGGGGAATTGGGAGGTATTCCTAAGAGAACTGTCATTTCTGGGTGGAAAGGTCTTATGTGGGGGGGAAAAGGTGAGGAATGTGTGAGAAAGCTGGTGTTTCTGGGAGTAAATGCCATCTTTT
>NW_011141246.1:0-466 GCF_000146605.3 Meleagris gallopavo
GCACCTGCAGTGGGGTCAGGAGTCAGCCAAGCAAGTGGAAAAGATCTGTGCTAAGAATAGGGGAGATTTTATGGATTTTTGGAGCAAGACAGGCTCCATTTTGGGACTGACTTATCTTTTTTTGGAGGAAAGGAAACTCCAGATGTTCCTATTGCCCTCAGGGCCTCGGGATCATCTGTTACCATTTGTGTTGGGTTGTCCATCTGCAAGGCAGATGGGAAACACCTGAGAAGCAGCCTCCTGCTCCACTTCCCCATGTTGCTGTCCCCTGCACAGCCCTGCTCATCGGATATCTGGTCTGGAACTGGTTTCCATGGCCATTTGAGTCTCATTCTGCCAGCATGGCCGCGTAGACAAAGCCACTGCAGTCAGGTGGTGTGGTGCCAGCACCTGCAGTGGGGTCAGGAGTCAGCCAAGCAGTGGAAAAGCTTTGGGCTAAGAACACGGGAGATTTTAGCGATTTTTT
>NW_011141247.1:0-600 GCF_000146605.3 Meleagris gallopavo
TGGAGACAGGACGAGGGGAAACGGACATCAGCTGCAGCATAGGAAGTTTGGCACGAATGTGCGTAAGAACTTCTTCACGGTGAGGGTGACGGAGCACTGGAACAGGCTGCCCAGGGAGGTTGTGGAGTCTCCTTTTCTGGAGATATTCAAGTCTCGCCTGGACGCCTACCTGTGCGACCTGGTATAGGGAACTTGCTTTGGCAGGGGGGTTGGTCTCGATGATCTCTAGAGGTCCCTTCCAACCCCTACAATTCTGTGATTCTGTGATTCTGTGATACCTGCTCATTTTGCTGGGCCTGTGACAGATACGGAGCAGGAAACTAATGGTTCTCCTAGCTGCTTGCAAAGCTGAGGTGCTGGGAAGCAAAGCTCCTGCCTGCTCAGAGTGCTGTGTGCCTGAGCATGAGCGTCATGTGGAATAAGACAAATGGGTTTGTATTTTAGGGGAAAAACCATCTTTTCTTATATCTTGGAGACCCAGAAATCCAGACTCAGAGCTCCATCTTCGATCGCCGATCTTAGCTGCCTCGCAGCCGCCCCGGACGGACCAGCAGCGACCGACCGCGGGGCCCAAGGGGATTTCCGAGGGTTCCTTCCCTC
>NW_011141248.1:0-506 GCF_000146605.3 Meleagris gallopavo
GGCAGGGAGGGAGGGAGGAGGGGAAGCAGTGGGAAGGAAGGTGTCGGAAATACCCAAATAATTCCCTAGGACGGTTTCTCTGATAAAGCAGATTCTATTTGCAATTGCAATGTTGGGCCTCCTGCAAGCAGGAGAGCACCCCGAAAAACAGCGTGACGTCTTTTCTTCCCTACTCCCCGACGCTGATCTCTTTCTGCCCTGGTTCCTCACTGGCTGAGTTCTTTAGGTTCACAATCTTCTCGATGCTTCACTAAACACACAAACACTGGGCAAACATGGAAACACTGGACAAACATCAATGGTTGCTGCCTAAGCGTCAATCTGAAGTTAATTCATTAACTTATTCCACACCTGATCGTTATTTTGCGGATATCTGCTTGTCCTTCTTCCCACAAAGATGAGCTCGGGAGAAAGCAGGGCAGTGTCTTGGTGCCTGCCTGTCACGTCCCAGCCTTCTCACGGAGTGAGGCAGTCCGGCCTTGTGGAGAGGCCCTGCCTTCTTTGAT
>NW_011141249.1:0-715 GCF_000146605.3 Meleagris gallopavo
TCCAAGGGAACCTGGTAACAGCCTTCAATACCTAAAGGAAAGAACAAGGGAAAATGGAGGTGAAATCTAAGGAAAATGTCTTGTACAGTGAGGGTGCTGAGGTAGTGGCACAGGTTGCCAGAGACATGGTGGATGTGCTGGCCCTTTCAAGGTGAGCCTGGCTCAGACTCTGAGCAACTTGATCTAGCTGTGGATGGTCAGCATGGGGGAGTCGGATCACATCGCAAACCTACCTGCATACAAGCAGCGCACCAACATGGGGTGCATGATGTTCATTACCTGCTGGACACATCTCACACCACTGACTGGAGGAGCCCAGGTAATCCTTCAACTCCATCAGGCTGCAAAATGAAATCAGAAGAGACGCAGAACATAATTTAAAACACAACAAGGATGCACACAATGCCCTTAAAAAACACCCTCCGCAAGGATGCAATTAGCACATGAATTACAGCCATCCAGCTTGAGATCCTCCAGAAAAGCAGAGCTCACAGCTCTGAAATCAAGCAGGAATCACTCACCCCATTCTAAGGGCTCACCCCACACCCCAAAGGAAGCAGTCTCCAGATTCACATGCTGCTCTTACACCTAGCAGCCCTTCAGTGCACTTGGGATCCCCCAAAAGCAAGATCACAGCCCTGAAAGAAAAAAGAACCACTTACCCATTCCAAGGACCAATACTCCCCACACTCTCAACGTGAAGGAAGCAGCTTCC
>NW_011141250.1:0-692 GCF_000146605.3 Meleagris gallopavo
AGCGCTGCTGACGGCTGAAAGCGGCACTCGGGAGAAGCGCGATTTCTCGACCAGCGTCGGCAAACTCTCCGGAGCGGTTCAGCGCGAGTGCCGCTTTCTACGCATGAGAGCGAAGCAGTGCAATTCCGATGCCGAGAACGTGCGAATTCAGCCTCCTGCACTACCTCCGTAGGGAGGTTTTTTCTCCGCAGGCCAGAAAGGATCGCTCCCCACTTTCTGTCACGCTCTCTCTCCCTGGGAGCGAAACAAATGTCGCTCCCCGAACTTCCAACAGCCTTATTAGAGAGGGTTTTGCTCTCCACTCTTTTCCTCCGAGCATGCACAAGCGTAGCCATGGAGAACAACACCAAAAAAGAATTGCCGCTCGAAATGAAGGCAGAGACGTCGTATTCACAGCTAGGCCTAGTGCATTCTGCATGTACCCGAGGCGAAGTGCAAACCGCTCCTCTCCGACGTGCGGACACGAGACCGCTCGCGCGTCGGAGAAAAGCAGCGGGCACAAGTCGCCCGTTCTCGGCAAGTGAGAAACACGAGAGCGCTGCTGACGGCTGAAAGCGGCACTCGGGGAGAAGCGCGATTTCTCGACCAGCGTCGGCAAACTCTCCGGAGCGGTTCAGCGCGAGTGCCGCTTTCTACGCATGAGAGCGAAGCAGTGCAATTCCGATGCCGAGAACGTGCGAATTCAGCCTCCT
>NW_011141251.1:0-515 GCF_000146605.3 Meleagris gallopavo
ATATTGCCATATTGTTGGGGAGACAACTGGTATTTTTGGTGAGAAAATGTAATATTTGGTTTAGGGTTAGGGTAGGGTTAGGGTTAGGGTTAGGGTTAGGGTAAGGGTTAGGGTAGGGTTACGGTTAGGGTTAAGGTTAGGGTTAGGGTAGGTTTAGGGTTAGGGTTAGGGTTAGGGTTAGGGTTGTGTTTTGGGTGAGAAAACTGGTATTTCTGGGAAATACTGCCATATTGTTGGGGAGACAACTGGTATTTTTGGTGACAAAATGTAATGTTTGGGTTAGGGTTACGTTTAGGATAAGGGTTAGGGTAGGGTTAGGTTTAGGGTTAGGGTTAAGGTAGGGTTAGGGTTAGGGTTAGGGTTAGGGTAAGGGTTAGGGTAGGGTTAGGTTTAGGGTTAGGGTTAAGGTAGGGTTATGGTTAGGGTTATGGTTAGGGTAGGGTTAGGGTTAGGGTTAGGGTTGTGTTTTGGGTGAGAAAACTGGTATTTCTGGGAGATATTGCCATATTGTTGGG
>NW_011141252.1:0-1020 GCF_000146605.3 Meleagris gallopavo
TTCCCAGCCCTTAAATGGGATCAGGGAGGGGTGGAGCCTGGCTCTGCCCCACTCCACAGCCAAACTGCCCCCAGCTGTGCTCGCAGGGCTGCACCCCGCCCCAGGTGTTGCCACAAAAACAGGAGGGCAAGGGAATGCCCAGGCAAAGGCAAGGGCCAAGAGAACATGGAAGGAAATGCCAAGGATGACGGCCCAGACAATACGGCAGGGAACGCCAAAACTGAATGCCGACATGAATGTGGCAACACAAAGCCAAGGGGTCATTAGGCCAAGAGAATGGGGCAAGGAACACAAAAATCGGAGGACAAGAGAATGTAATAGTGAAAACAGTGCAAGACCAGAGACAAGCAAGACACAGAACAAAGAGGATAGGCAGCCTTCTGGGCACCATGAAGCGCAATTCAGAGCTCTGGGGGAACCCTATTGTGCCGGGCTCTGGAATGGGTAAACGCTGGCGGCTGTGCATCGCCCTTACCTGCTGGGCAGACAATGACCAGTCAGCAAAGTGAGGTTCTGGGGCATGCCGGGAAATGCACATTCCACTACCTTGCTGTTTCCACAGAGACCAACACATCTCTCCGTGCAATTGTTACGGCACTTGGGAGCACCGCAGCTCTGCTGCCACCTGTTGGACACAATACAGTCATGAAGGCACTGCCCTGCATCCGTGCCTCTTGCACAAACCTGTGCTCCTTTCTCGGAGCACATGGCTGCACTCTGTGCACCACGTTACTTACCACCAGAGAAGGCTCAGGTACCCAACACCATTTTGGCTTCCATCTTGTCTGAGAACTGCTCATTATGCACAGCCCTCATCTTTGCTTTGGTGAGGTGGGGACTGCCATTGCTTCCTCAGTCCCACAGACCCCTTCCCATCCCACACTGCCATGGGAGATCAGGTTCTGGACCACCTGAGGCCCAACAGCCAGGAGTCTTTGGGTCCTGACGAGATGAGTCCCAGAGTTCCGAGGGAATTCACCGCTGCAGTCACCGAGCCACTCTCCATGGTATTTCACAAGT
>NW_011141253.1:0-712 GCF_000146605.3 Meleagris gallopavo
CGCTTCTCATCTCAGCGTTGTGGTAAGGCCGATCCACTATCAATTTCACATTCTCTCTCCTTATAAAATTCTGTTGATACCATATTTAGTAAATTACTTTGTTTTACCTCAGATTGTTGCCACTGTTTTCAATTATTTCGGGGTCCCTTATTTCTTTTTTTTTCCCGGGGGTCGCGGATCCGCGGATCCCTCCGCCCTTCTAGTCACGGAACCGGGCCGAACCAGCCCGTAAACCGTTGACATTCTTGGTGGAGAATGCGGGCAACAGTTGCTTTTTAGCTTTTTGAACAAATCTCTCTCTCCGCTCTCAGACAGCTTCATTGGGAAAGTTTATCTGTTTCACCAGTACTGTCTGAAAGCGTGACCTTGAAAAGTCCAGGCGGACGGCCAATACTCTAGGATATTTGTAAACTTTGAGCCTTGCTATCTTGTTTCTAGTAAAAGAAAAAAAAAAAGAGAAAAAAATGCTTTCTCTACTGAAACTGCCTTTTAAGGGGCTGCATGCCACTGTCTCTTCTTTCTTAATGCTAAAAACATACTGGGCCTTAATTAAGTTCACCACTTTGCTCTATGGAGCAATAGGTATATATAGCCAATTGAAAACATGGATGGAAATAACTATGTGGCATCTGCATATTATGTGGCATACCATTCCAGAGGGAGCTGCTAATTTTACAGGGTTGGGGGATTTTTTAAGCAGGTTTCCAGCCTC
>NW_011141254.1:0-860 GCF_000146605.3 Meleagris gallopavo
GACCGGAGGCACTGGGCACACGCTGCAGCACGGCAGGTTTCCCCGCAGTGCTGCCGGCACCGCGCCGCTTCCCCCTGCTTGCGCTAGGCGGGCTGCACAGCCCGTGCAGACAGTGCCCTCCCAGAGGTGCCCGTCCCACACGGCGCGTCCAGCAGCTGGGGGATGTCGGGGTGGTTGCAGCCAGCCGAAAGCTGCGGCTCCTCCAGCTCCTCCTCACCGACGGTCTTCCATCACCACTGCTGCTGCCAATGCCCCCGTCGCCTCGTGTTGTGCCTGGGGAATGAGATGGTCACGTGCTGAGCATCGGGTGTGCTGGCGTGGGGGCACTGGGCAGGACTGGTGGCCCTGGGAGGCTGTCGACGGCCGCAGAAAGCGCTGGCTCGGTCCTGGGCTCCCTGGCTCAAGGCAGGCTCTGCTGTGCAACTGCTGCAGGGAAGCTGCTCTGGGGGGAGGCTGTACTGAGGTCACCTCCAGAGGTTCCTTCCGGCCCCTGTGCTGCTGTGACAGGCGGATGTGTGACGGGAGACAGCCAGCAGGTGGATGCCTGGTGGCTTTCCAGGGTGAAAGCACCGCTGTCCTGCGGTGCCACCACATTTGAGTGTCATCAGCATCAACTTCACCAGGAACTTACACGGTCCATTTAAAGCTCAACACTCGCCAGCTTTTGCTGAGCTAATTTCTGCCATGCTGGCACAGGACAGCAGCTCACAGACAAGCACGGAGGCTTTGGAAGTAAATGATGGCAGAAGGTGAGGAGGAGGAGCTCAGTTCACTGATTATCACAAGCAACTGCGACACGAGCCAACCAGTAAGGAACATAAGTGAGAAAACATCTGCTAAAGTACATAGCGAGGGGCCAG
>NW_011141255.1:0-531 GCF_000146605.3 Meleagris gallopavo
AGAGGGCACTGGTGCCATTCCAGGCTTTGTCTCACGCTGCAACACGATGCCTGTGTGTGCTGAAGCGGTTGCAGGCTAAACGGGGTGAATTTATTGGGTCAGTTCCTGGGCATGGGGGCACGCTTGGTGCAGCTGATGGCTGCGGCTGTGCTGTGCTGGGCCTTGGTGCTGCAGCGTGGCACTGAGTCAAGTTGGATCTACTTGGTCTTCAGTGACAGTAGCAATAACAAGAACCAGCATGAATTGAGGTTTGCTTTGTGAAGGGCAGCACGGCGTGCTCCTCGGTGCTGAACATTGCCTCTCTTGTTTTCCAGGACTGTGGAGTACCTGATGAGACACTTGGCTCGTCTAGCTGGGAGCTCCTCCATCACAAACATGCACGCTAAGAACTTAGCCATTGTGTGGGCTCCAAACCTCTTAAGGTAAACTTCTGGTTCCGTTTCAACACAACGCTTCCATCTGTTCTCCAGTTAAGAAAAGCAGTCCTCCCTTTCTCTCCATCAAATGAGCTCTTCTCTTGTAAAATCTCTA
>NW_011141256.1:0-540 GCF_000146605.3 Meleagris gallopavo
GGCATTTGCTGCTTAGTCCATCAACCTCCAGTGCACAGAGAAGACTGCATGAAGTGCTCCAGAAGACCAAGTCAGAAGGAACAGTGAAGTTTCTTGGAGTATTAATGGGCCCCACTGAGGGCCGTTCACAAGCAAGCTTCCCCAGGGACTTGTTAGAGCAGATAATTGGAAGCCATGATTACAGGCAGACCAAGGCCCTGGGATGGTGGCTGTGATGCTGAGAAAAGCCTCCTTTGCCTTGTGAAGCAGGAAGGCCAAGGCCTGATGCCCAGAGCCTTGGCAGGGAGATCGTGTCCCTCCTGCTGGCTCAGGGCCCTTCCTGGGGCAGTGGGATGGAGGTTTGTGTGATGTCAAATGAAAGAGCAGGGGACAGCAGCTGCCAGACTCTGCACGGGGTGCAAGGATGCCGTGAGGCCCAAGTCCCATGTGGGCAGTGTGTCTCATGCCAGGATGTGGGATGTGAGAAGGGCCCAGTCTGAACAAGCAGTCAATCCCAGTGAAACTCTGAACGTCAGCTCTCACAGTGCTGGTGCCCTCCTT
>NW_011141257.1:0-946 GCF_000146605.3 Meleagris gallopavo
GCCCTCCTGTTTTTGTGGAAACACCTGGGGCGGGGTGCAGCCCTGCAAGCACAGCTGGGGGCAGTTTGGCTGTGGAGTTTGGCAGAGCCAGGCTCCACCCCTCTCTGATCCCATTTAAGGGCTGGGAAGAGTAGGGGCAGCATGTGAACCTGGGGAGTGCTTCCTTTGGAGTATGCCTTGTTCTTTGGTGATGGAGTGAGTGATTTTTTTTTTTTCTTCTTCTCCATTGTGGAGCTGGTCTTTCTCTTTTTTAGCAGGGAACCCTGAGCGTACTTAAGGGCTGGTAGGTATTTGGACCTGGAAGCTGCTTCCTTCACTTGAGAGTGTGGGGGACTATTGGTCCTTGGAATGGGGTAAGTGGTTTCTTTTTTTCTTTCAGGGCTGTGATCTTCTCTTTTTGGGGGATCCCAAGTGCACTGAAGGGCTGCTAGGTGTAAGAGCAGCATCTGAATCTGGAGTCTGCTTCCTTTGGGGTGTTGGGTGAGCCCTTAGAATGGGGTGAGTGATTCCTGCTTTCTTTCAGAGCTGTGAGCTCTGCTTTTCTGGAGGATCTCAAGCTGGATGGCTGTAATTAATAGGGCTATGTGCTAATTGCATCCATGCGGTGGGTGTTTTTTAAGGGCATTGTGTGCATCCTCGTTGTGTTTTAATTGATGTTCTGCGTCTCTTCTGATTTCATTTTGCAGCCTGATGGAGTTGAAGGATTGCCTGGGCTTCTCCAATCAGTGGTGTGAGATCTGTCCTGCAGGTAATGAACATCATGCACCCCCATGTTGGTGCGCTGCTTGTACGCAGGTAGGTTTGCGATGTGATCCGACTCCCGCATGCTGACCATCCACAGCTAGATCAAGTTGCTCAGAGTCTGAGCCAGGCTCACCTTGAAAGGGCCAGCACATCCACCATGTCTCTGGCAACCTGTGCCACTGCCTCAGCACCCTCACTGTAC
>NW_011141258.1:0-744 GCF_000146605.3 Meleagris gallopavo
CTGTTGATACCATATTTAGTAAATTACTTTGTTTTACCTCAGATTGTTTGCCACTGTTTTCAATTATTTCGGGGTCCCTTATTTCTTTTTTTTTTCCGGGGGCGCGGATCCGCGGATCCCTCCGCCCTTCTAGTCACGGAACCGGGCCGAACCAGCCCGTAAACCGTTGACATTCTTGGCGGAGAATGCGGGCAACAGTTGCTTTTTAGCTTTTTGAACAAATCTCTCTCTCCGCTCTCAGACAGCTTCATTGGGAAAGTTTATCTGTTTCACCAGTACTGTCTGAAAGCGTGACCTTGAAAAGTCCAGGCGGACGGCCAATACTCTAGGATATTTGTAAACTTTGAGCCTTGCTATCTTGTTTCTGTAAAAGAAAAAAAAAAGAGAAAAAAAATGCTTTCTCTACTGAAACTGCCTTTTAAGGGGCTGCATGCCACTGTCTCTTCTTTCTTAATGCTAAAAACATACTGGGCCTTAATTAAGGTCACCACTTTGCTCTATGGAGCAATAGGTATATATAGCCAATTGAAAACATGGATGGAAATAACTATGTGGCATCTGCATATTATGTGGCATACCATTCCAGAGGGAGATGCTAATTTTACAGGGTTGGGGATTTTTAAGCAGGTTTCCAGCCTCTCCTTTGAATTCTTTATGCGGATTTTCAATGCTCACCTGATCACGTTATTAATCTCCGTGAATGTACTGCTCACCATTTCACTTATTATTAGTATTTATTATATT
>NW_011141259.1:0-869 GCF_000146605.3 Meleagris gallopavo
GGTTTCGTGGGTCAGTGTGGGGTCGTTGGGGTCACCGGTGTCACTGGGGTCAGGTGAGGACATTCGGGGTCATTGTGGTCAGTGGGGTCAGTGGAATGGGGGTGGGTTCGTGTGAGGTCCCTGGGGTCACCGGGGCCGTTGGGGTCCACTGGGGTCATTGGAAGCCGTTCCCAGCTTTCCAGGTGTGACTCCGCCTCAGGAACTCCCTCTGTCCCCTCTCATTTATTCCTCTCAGCTCCCACGAGGCGCCATGGCGTCGGCTTAACTCGCACTCCGCCATCGCACTCAGTAAAACAAGTTTTGTCCGCAGATCGTTGTCGCTTTGTTCTTCTTCTTCCTTCCTGGAGCCCAGCCTCCCAGCCTCCCCGTCCCGTCCTCCCCTTCCCTTCCCTACTTCTGGTCGGGCCGGGGGGGGAGGGAAGCCCACGGCCCCCCGTCGCGGGCACAGACGTGCGCACAACTTCCGCTGGGTTCTGCTCACACTTTACTCCACGCTTACTAACTCACACCATACTCCAGGTGTGCTCTCACCTTCATGTGATACTCACAGTTGATACTCACAGTTTACTTGGTTTACGCAAGAATTACTCATGCTTTCCTCTGACTTTTCTCCAGGTTTTACTCCCACAACTGGCTATCACACTCTATTCCAGGTGTACTCACACCTTACTTCAACATTTATTCACACTTTACTCTGGGTTTACCCATACTTTACTCCTTCTTTACTCTGACTTTTCTCCAGGTTTTACTCACACTCTCTCCTTGATGTATTCGTCGATATGGGGGTCAATATGGGGGGCAATATGAGGCAATATGGGGTGAGGAGGGGGTGGATATGGGGGTCACTGTGGGGCCAGGAGGGGGCAATA
>NW_011141260.1:0-432 GCF_000146605.3 Meleagris gallopavo
GATCATTCCGATCAGTGCCAGGGTGATGAAGACCACCCAAGCCATAGCCGCTAGCCGCTAGCAGGTGCGTACTGCACTCACTGAAGGCCTGAGGCAAAGTGCCACAGCGCTGCCTCTCTTACAGCTCCTGACAGCCCCAGCCCACCCTCCATTGTGACTCGTCTGCTCATGTCACAAACACGGCCGCATCACTGCACGCTGTCACAAACACGGCCACATCACTGCACGCTAGTCACAAACACGGCCACATCACTGCACGCTGTCACAAACACGGCCACATCACTGCATGTTGTCACAAACACGGCCACATCACTGCACGCTGTCACAAACACGGCCACATCACTGCATGTTAGATTAGACTGGTAGCATGATCCGTGTGCCATGCCTCACTGGTGGAACAGTACTGCAGAAGTATGAACAGGAATGCTGCCA
>NW_011141261.1:0-635 GCF_000146605.3 Meleagris gallopavo
GGGAGAAAGTGTCATAGTGCGGAGTGTGGTGTAGCAGATTAGGGGGAATTGGGAGGTATTCCTAAGAGAACTGTCATTTCTGGGTGAAAAGGTACTTATGTGGGGGGGAAAAGGTGAGGAATGTGTGAGAAAGCTGGTGTTTCTGGGAGTAAATGCCATCTTTTGGGGGCTAGCAATGGTCTTTCTGGTGGGATGTGCCACATCTTTGTGAGGCAATCGGTGTTTGTGAGGGCCAATGGCATATATTCTGGATCGAAATGGTCTTTCCGCAGTAAAATGCCAAAAGTCTGGGAGTAAGTGTCATGATGAGGAATGTAATGGAGTGTAATTGGGAGGAACTGGGAGGAATTTCTCAGAGTCGTGGGATTTGTGGGTGCATATGTCCCATTTAGGGAAGGAAAGGAGTATTTCTTAGCAGAACTGCCATAACATTTAGGGAAAATGTCCTATCCTTGGGAGAGAAGTGGTATTTGTGGGAGAAGATGTCCTATTCTTGGTTGCAAGTGTCCTATTTGGTCTTGTCATCTAGTCTTTTTGGGAGAAAACGTGCGGTAGTTTGAAGAAAACAGGTATGCCTGGGAGAAAATACCATACTTTTTGGAAGTCACAGGCCCAATTTCCAAGTGAAATGTGGT
>NW_011141262.1:0-821 GCF_000146605.3 Meleagris gallopavo
CAGGGATAGCGTTTCAGAAAGTGTGGAGAGATCCTTTCAGGACTTCGGAGAAAAAAACCCCCACTCGCAGGTAGTGCAGGAAGCATCGGAATCGCACTCCTTCGCTCTCATGCTCAGAGAGCGGCATTCGTGCTGAACTGCTCCGGAGACTTTGCCGGAGCTGGCCGAGAAATCACTCTTTTCCCCGAACGCCGCTTTGAGCTGTCAGCAGCGGTCTCGTGTTTCTCGCTTGCCGAGAACGGGCCACTTCAGCCGGCTGCTTTTCTCCGACAAGTGAGCGGGCTCCTGTGCGCACATCGGAAAGGAGCGGTTTGCACTTCGCCTTGGCTACATGCAGATTGCACACGACTAGCTCTGAATACTATGTCTCTGTCTTTATTTCGTGCGACAATTCATTTACTGAGGTTTCTACTGCTACAAATCTGCTTTCAGAGAGGAAAAGAGTGGAAGGGAAAACCCTCTCTAATAAGACACGTGGAAGTTCGAGGAGCGACAGATGTAGTGCTCTCAGGGAGAGCGTTTCAGAAAGTGGGGAGAGATCCTTTCTGGATTGCGCAGAAAAACCCCCACTCGCAGGTAGTGCAGGAGGCTGAATTCGCATTTGTCGGCATCGGAATCGCACTCCTTCGCTCTCACGCGTAGAAAGCGGCATTCGCGCTGAACCGCTCCGGAGACTTTGCCGTAGCTGGCCGAGAAATCGCGCTTTACCCAAACGCCGCTTTCAGCCATCAGCAGCGGTCTCGTGTTTCTCGCTAGCCGAGAACGAGCCACTTCAGCCGGCTGCTTTTCTCCGACGAGTGAGCGGGCTCCTGTGCGCGCAT
>NW_011141263.1:0-493 GCF_000146605.3 Meleagris gallopavo
CTTTTTCCTTTTTGTGGTCTTTTTTTATGTCTTTTTGTGTGTGTTTTCATTTTCTTTTTTGTCATTGTTTTTCTTTTCTATGTTTTATGTGTTTTGCCTGGTTTGTCTCCTTTTGTATTCTCGGTTTTTTTAACTCTTTCTTTGTTCTTTGTCTTTTTAGGTTTTCTGTTTTCTTTTGTTTGTTTGTTTTGTTTTTGCCTTTTATTTAATTTTACTTTTTGTTTTAGTTTTGTTTGTTTTGTTTTGAGTGTCGCTGTTTCCTTTGCTTTCTTTTGTTTTCTTTAGTTTCCTTACGGTTTTTTCTTTGCTTTCCACTGTTCTCTTCAGCTTGGTTAGATTTTCTTTTCAGTTACTTCCTCTTGCATTCGCTTGTTTTTTCCACCCTTTTCTTGTCTGAATCCTTTGCTTTGCCATGATATTGCACTGTATGTCTTTGCTTTTTCTTTCTATTCCTTCTCGTAGTTTTGCTTTGATTTTTCTTAGTCTTTTTTTC
>NW_011141264.1:0-981 GCF_000146605.3 Meleagris gallopavo
CACATCCACCATGTCTCTGGCAACCTGTGCCGCTGCCTCAGCACCCTCACTGTACAAGACGTTTTCCTTAGATTTCACCTCCATTTTCCCTTGTTCTTTCCTTTAGGTATTGAAAGGCTATTACCAGGTTCCCTTGGAGCCTTCACTTCTCCAGGAGGCTGAACAGCCCAGCTCTCCTTGCTTACAGGAGAGGGGGTTCCATCCTTGGGTTCGTGTTTGTGGCTGTACTCTGGATGCACTCGCACAGCTCCATGTCTCCCTGCACTGAGGACTCCGCATCTGGACGCAGCACTGCAGGTGAGGTCTCACCAGCGCAGAGCAGAGGGATGGGGGATCTCCTCCCTTCGCCCGCTGACTGCGCATCTTTGGATGCAGCCCAGGATACGGTTGGCTTTCTGGGCTGGAAGGGTCCACTGCTGGCTTGTGTCCAGCTCCACCCACCAGTACTCCCAGGCCTTATGGAGCCAGGACTACGCTCAGTCCTTTCATCCCCTAGCATGTTTTGGTGGTGGCTGTTCCCTCATCCCAGCTACTGACCCTGCACTTGGATTTGTGCCCACTGCTCAGCCTGTTGAGGTCTCTGTGGATGGCATCCCGTCCCTCTGCTGTGTCACTGCACCCCACAGCTTGGTGTCCTTAGGGTGCACTCAACCCCACTGTTGATGTCCCTGATGAAGGGGAAACCCAGATGCTTGTACAAACTGGGCGTGGAAGCCCTTGGGAGCAGCCCTGCGGAGGACTCGGGGATCCTGGTGGACAAAGAGCTGGACATAAGCCAGTAGTGTGCACTTGCAGCCCAGAAGGCCAACTAGATCCTGGGCTGCATTCAAAGAGGAGCGACCAGCAGGGAGAGGGAGGTGATTGTCCCCCTCGACTCGGCTCTGGTGTGCGGCCCCATGTGCAGCACTGCGTCCAGGCCTGGGGCTCCGAGCACAGGAATGATGTGGAGCTTTTGGGAGCAGGTCCAGAGGAAGGGCCACG
>NW_011141265.1:0-721 GCF_000146605.3 Meleagris gallopavo
CCTCATTACATTCAAACATACTGATACAGCTCTGAAGATTAGTGCTTGGATTGAAACGGCCATTTTAGCCTTTCAAAGGATTTTTGCAGGAAAGCAAGCTGGGATACAAGCTCTCTCTGCTTGTCATTTTGTGCGTTTTGTGAATTTGGCTTTTATTTCTTTTGTGAAAAATGTGTTTTTGACGCTGACATTGAAAAGCCATGACCCACTGTAAAAAGGATTACCTTGAAGGGAGATAGTAAGAATGCATTGTAAACGATGATTAATACAGAAATTTTAAATCTGTCTCTACAAAGATTATAGCATAATAAATTTTTTAACTCAAGATAATTTCCTGACATTATAAAAACAGTGACATATCAGAAACACAAAATACAAGTCTTAAAGAGAAAGCTAAGAGAAAGTAAATGTCTGGGTTTTTTCTTCTTTTTTTTCGTTTAAGAATGATAGAGAATCCTTTGAAAATTGTGATTTATTTTAACTGACATTACAACAAGTAGCTTAGATAACACTTAAGGACTTAGATTTTTTTATTTTTATTTTTTACAATCAGTGTATTTCATAGAGTATTAATGATAATAAATAATGAAAATACTTTAAAACAGATAATAGAAGACAGAAAAGCTGGAGACTTCAGTTGCATATAAAAAGCCTGGCATTACTCTCATACCAAGTGCGGACTTACTCTCATGAGCCATGTTAATGATTTGAGTAAAAGGAA
>NW_011141266.1:0-335 GCF_000146605.3 Meleagris gallopavo
GTCCCCCATCTCACCCCCACCCCGCAAACCGAGCACAGCCACACCATTCCCAGGGAGGGTTCCATGGGGGATGGGGCGGGGATCCCATGGCACAAGGGGACGAGGCACGGCGGTGCTATGGGGCAGTGATGGAGGTGTTGGGGTTCCCATGGCACAAGGGGACGAGGCACGGCGGTGCTGTGGGGCGGTGATGGAGGTGTTGGGGTTCCCATGGCACAAGGGGACGAGGCACGGCGGTGCTGTGGGGCGGTGATGGAGGTGTTGGGGTTCCCATGGCACAAGGGGACGAGGCACGGCGGTGCTGTGGGGCGGTGATGGAGGTGTTGGGGTTCCCA
>NW_011141267.1:0-403 GCF_000146605.3 Meleagris gallopavo
AGTTTTCTCCCAGAAATATCACATTTTTCTCACAGAAATACCGGTTTTCCCTCCGAAAATAGGACATCTTCTCTCAGAAACGGCAGTTTCCCCCCCCAAAATACGCCATTTTTCACCCCAGAAATTGCAGGATTCTCCCCTGAAATATCACGTTTTCTTCCCAGAAAATAAGCAGATTTCTCCATGAAATATGACATTTTGGAACAGAAATACCAGTTCTCTCACAACAAAATCAGCGTTTTCTACCAGAAATACCAGTTTTCTCCCGGAAATGTGCTATTTAAACTCTCAGAAATGGCAGTTTTTCTCCCCCAAAAATATGGTATTTTCTCCAACAAGTGACAGTTTTATCACAAAAATACGACATTTTCCACCACAAATACCAGTTTTCTCCCAAAAACTA
>NW_011141268.1:0-311 GCF_000146605.3 Meleagris gallopavo
AAGAAGCAGCAATGCACAGACTCCCCTTAACGGGTGACCTCATTGTTTTCAATGCTGTGCCGATCTTCGGCATCCTCAGCGCTCTCTAGCGTCTGGTTGCTGGTGTCGACGGCAGGCACGCTGCCCCTGGCTCTCCCTGCTGTCCACCCCAGCACTGGCCTTGCTGTCACCTCCGTCCACCTCAGGGCTGTCAAACCTTGGCCGGCTGTCGTTCTCTACGCTCTGATGTTGGGTCAGCTCACGGCTGTCCTGTTCGCGGCTCTCCTTGGGCCACCCGAGGAGGGCCCCGGGCTAGCTGGCTGCCCCCAGCC
>NW_011141269.1:0-628 GCF_000146605.3 Meleagris gallopavo
CCAGTCAGCCAGTTCTCAACCCACCTCACTGTCCACTCGTCTATCCCACACTTCCTCAGCTTTGTTATAAGGATGTCGTGGGAGACAGTATCAAACGCCTTTCTAAAATCAAGGTAGATTACATCTACCGCTCTTCCCCCATCCACCCAGCATGTGACAGCATCATAGAAGGCCACCAAGTTGGTCGAGCACGACCTCCCCTTGGTGAACCCATGCTGACTACTCCTGATAACCTCCTTTTCTCCCAGTTGTCTGGAGATGGTATCCAGCACAAGCTGTTCCATCACCTTTCCAGGGACGGAGGTGAGGCTGACAGGCCTATAATTACCCGGATCTTCCTTCTTGCCCTTTTTGAAGACCGGAGTGACATTGGCTATCCTCCAGTCTTCAGGGACCTCCCCTGTTGTCCAAGACCTCTCAAAAATGATGGAGAGCGGTTCGGCAATGACCTCCGCCAGCTCCCTCAGCACACGTGGATGCACCCCACCATGGACTTGTGGACCTTAGTACTGCCTAGGCGCTCACGCACATCCTCTTTCCTGACTAAAGGGAAGTCTCCCATTCCCCAGACCCTCTCCCTAACCTCCAGGGTGTGGGATTCCTGCAGGGGGAGCCTTTTCACTGAAGA
>NW_011141270.1:0-838 GCF_000146605.3 Meleagris gallopavo
TCTCTCTTTTTTAGCAGGGAACCCTGAGCGTACTTAAGGGCTGGTAGGTATTTGGAGCTGGAAGCTGCTTCCTTCACTTGAGCGTGTGGGGGAGTATTGGTCCTTGGAATGGGGTAAGTGGTTTCTTTTTTTCTTTCAGGGCTGTGATCTTGTCTTTTTGGGGGATGGCAAGTGCATTGAAGGGCTGCTAGGTGTAAGAGCAGCATGTGAATCTGGAGACTGCTTCCTTTGGGGTGTGGGGTGAGCCCTTAGAATGGGGTGAGTGATTCCTGCTTTCTTTCAGAACTGTGAGCTCTGCTTTTCTGGAGGATCTCAAGCTGGATGGCTGTAATTAATAGGGCTATGTGCTAATTGCATCCATGCGGTGGGTGTTTTTTAAGGGCATTGTGTGCATCCTTGTTGTGTTTTAAATTATGTTCTGCGTCTCTTCTGATTTCATTTTGCAGCCTGATGGAGTTGAAGGATTGCCTGGGCTCCTCCAATCAGTGGTGTGAGATCTGTCCAGCAGGTAATGAACATCATGCACCCCATGTTGGTGCGCTGCTTGTATGCAGGTAGGTTTGCGATGTGATCCGACTCCCCCATGCTGACCATCCACAGCTAGATCGAGTTGCTCAGAGTCTGAGCCAGGCTCACCTTGAAAGGGCCAGCACATCCACCATGTCTCTGGCAACCTGTGCCACTGCCTCAGCACCCTCACTGTACAAGACATTTTCCTTAGATTTCACCTCCATTTTCCCTTGCTCTTTCCTTTAGGTATTGAAAGGCTGTTACCAGGTTCCCTTGGAGCCTTCACTTCTCCAGGAGGCTAAACAGCCCAGCTCTCCTTGCTTACAGG
>NW_011141271.1:0-529 GCF_000146605.3 Meleagris gallopavo
AACCGGTATTTCTGTGAGAAAATGTGGTATTTCTGGGAGAAAACTGCAATTCCTGGCAGAAAATGTCACATTATTGGGGGGAATCCTTGTATTTCTGGTAGGAAACGTTGTGTTTTGGGTGAGAAAGCTGGTATTTCTGGGAGATATTGCCATATTGTTGGGGAGACAACTGGTATTTTTGGTAGAAAATGTAATATGTCAGGAGGAAAGGTGCAATTCCTGGGAGAAAACGTCATTTTGGGGGAGAAAACTGCCGTTTCGGAGGGAAAATGGCCTACTTCCGGGCGAAAACTGGTATTTCTGGTAGTACAACGCTGAGTTTTTGGTGAGAAAACTGGAATTTCTGGTTCAAAATGTACTATTTTGGGGAGAATCCTGGTATTTCTGGTAGGAACGCTGAGTTTTTGTGAGAAAGCTGGTATTTCTGGCAGAAGACGTCATATTCCTGGGGAGAAATCTGGTATTTCTGGGAGATATTGCCATATTGTTGGGGAGACAACTGGGTATTTTTGGTAGAAAATGTAATATG
>NW_011141272.1:0-440 GCF_000146605.3 Meleagris gallopavo
TTTTCCGCCCAGGAACTGCACTTTCCTCCCACAAATACCATGTTTCAAACAGAAACAGGACATTTTCTCCCAGAAATACCAGATTTCCTCCCAGGAATATGACGTCTTCTACCAGAAATACCAGCTTTCTCTCAGAAATATGACATTTTGAACCAGAAATTCCAGTTTTCTCACCAAAACTCAGCGTTTCCTACCGGAAATACCAGTTTTCGCCCGGAAATAGGCCATTTTCTCTCAGAAATGGCAGTTTTCTCCCGCAAAATGACGTTTTCTCCCAGGAATTGCACCTTTCCTCCTGAAATATTAAATTTCTACCAAAAATACCAGTTGTCTCCCCAACAATATGGCAATATCTCCCAGAAATACCAGCTTTCTCACCCAAAACACAACGTTTCTTACCAGAAATACCAGGAATCTCCCCCAAAATAGGACATTTTCTG
>NW_011141273.1:0-1056 GCF_000146605.3 Meleagris gallopavo
CCTTCGCCTGTGCTCCCATGGCTGACCTGGTCCCTTCTGCAGGTGCTCAACCAGTGGTTCAGGCCGTGACTGGACAGTTCCCACAGAGAGTCCTTCACAGGTCACAGTGCAGAAATCTGCTTGGATGTGGTTCTTTAGGGGCTGCCAGGGGCAACCGTGCTCTTCTTTAGAGCTTGCAGCAGCAGCTCTGCTCTGACACCTTCTTCCTCTACTTCTTCACTGACTTTGGTGTCTGCAATATTCTTTCTTTCACATTTTTCCTCCTTCTCTCTCACAGCTACTGCACTACTTCAGAAATAACGGGGATTTACAACTCCAGACTTGGCAAGAGCAAACAGTAGCCTTGACAGAAAAATGAGTGCTATATTTTCAGTTCTGAAATAACCAGCTTAGGGATGTTTACAACTGGCTACAGGAGCTGACATCACCGAGGGTGCTCCACAATAATGCCTGGATATTATTGTAAGCTGGAACTAGCAATGCACTTGCTGAAATACAAGAAGGGCCATTGTTTAATCAATGGATATACAGATGGTGTAGATATATATCCAGGAGCTTGGCTAATAGAATTTATATTGGAGAAATAAGAGAAAGTCACTCACCCTGTCCTGGGTTTGCGAGATGAACTCGTGATGGAGCAGATCTCCAGAAAGAGATCCTTCCCCACTGGCAGTCAGCTCTTAAATGGGGTCTAGGAGAGGTGGAGCCAGGCTCCACCCCTTCCTGCAGCACAGCTGAATTGCCTTCACCTGTGCTCCCATGGCTGACTCATGGTTGGGCTGGCAGTCAATCTTAGCAAATCGGGACCCCAGCTCGAATTAGGTCATTAAACATTTGTTTTTGGGAAACCCTTATGGGTCCCGATCGAGGAGCTCGAATAGCCGGCATCTTGGTTTTAGTCACCGGCAGGACCTTAGCTTCTTCTAACATCCGAATGTTGCACCTGGTCCGTAGGCGTTCTGTCTCCCCCAGATCAGCAGCTATCTGAGCAGCCTGCTGAACTACGGCTTCCGAGGTCACCAGAGGGTTTAATATTGAAACCAAGGTCCCATATAG
>NW_011141274.1:0-598 GCF_000146605.3 Meleagris gallopavo
GTAGGATTGTTGCATGATGGGCAGGTGGTACAGGGAACTGGCATTGTGACGGCATGGGCATGTCACAGAAGGCAGAATGCTTTCAGATCCATCTGGTGCCATGGGCTGCATCGGGAGAGCCTAGAAAGAGCTGCATCCCTGTGCCAGCCTAATGCTCAGGAGAGTAGGATGGTGAGCAGAGGCTGAGGTAAGAGGGCAGGAGAGCGGGCCCGTCTGGGTTGTCTGTTGAAGTAGACAGGATGAAAGGAGTGTTTTGTGATGCAACTGATTTTGCATCTAGTTCTTTGTGTTTGAGAGCCAGAGGCCGAGAGGAGAACATGGCTAGAGCATAGAAGCTCGTGTCCTCTGCTGCACAGCTGGAGAGATGTTCCATTTCTGACATGGACATCCATGCAGAGATATTTAGTCAAAAGGACTGTGGGATTGTTGCATGATGGGCAGGTGGTACTGGCAACTGGCATTGTGACGGCATGGGCATGTCACAGAAGGCAGAATGCTTTCAGATCCATGTGGCACACAGGTACTGGTGCCATGGGCTGCATCGGGAGAGCCTAGAAAGAGCTGCATCCGTGTGCCAGCCTAATGCTCAGGAGAGTAG
>NW_011141275.1:0-602 GCF_000146605.3 Meleagris gallopavo
GTACAGCTTGTCAGTGTGAGGACCTAACAGCAGCAGCCAAACTTTCAGCTGTATGTTCTTGTAGAGCATCCCTGGCTCCCCAGAAAGATACTGGTAGCCACATTTGCCATATTCTTACATCAGCCCAGAAGTCTGTTGCCCCCTCGACAGTAAAAGCATGTCAAGTATCTCGGTGGAGATCTGGATTTGATCAAGGTGTCTGCTCAAGATAAAGCTAATGGAGGAAGACACTCACTCGCTCCATCTCCCATGAGCGGGCTGGATTTGGAGCGCAAGAGGACATCTGAGTGGTTCAAGATGAATTCCACAACGGCCGGCTGCATCTGCACCTCCACGAAGGCAGCTCTTCTGCTGATGCAGGCAGACTCACTCTGCTGTGATCTGAAGAAAAAACAGATAAAGTAAAACTGCTGACAGACAGAAGACTGGGAAGGCACCTCTGGCCGTGCAAAATGTGTGGATTTTGGAGGGGAGGGCCTACAAAGGCTGCGTGTGTTTATTTTGAAGTTTCTTTTCAACCCTGTTTACAAGATGTCAAGCATGAGCCCACTCCGGTGCATGTCAGCGTATCAATTCTGAATGACACTGGCCCAACACATACC
>NW_011141276.1:0-516 GCF_000146605.3 Meleagris gallopavo
ATACTCTGGGGACACCTGATGTGGCCTTCCAGGAATTAGATGGGAACTGCTAAGCAGGAGGAAGGCAGCTTTTAACATGGGGAGAGAGCAACAGAGCAAAGGGGAAGAGTTTTCAACAAAAAGAGTGGACATTTAGTTCAGGTATCAGAGAGAAATTTATCAGTGAGAGGGTGATGAGGTGCTGGAACAGCCGCCCAGAGAGGCTGTGGATGCCCCGTCCATCCCTGTGCATGAGGGGTTCAAGGCCAGGCTGGCTGGGGCGCTGGGCAGCCCCAAAAGAGGGGAACTGATCCCATGGATCGAGCCGTGCTGGAGCCCGGCAGAGTCAGGCAAAGTGCGCCTTTGCTTCTCGCTTTGCTCAAATCATCAGCGGCGCTGTGCTGAGCTGCTGCCCCGCAGCTGGAATCCCCAAGGGCCGTTTCCCACGTCCCTGCCTGTCCCCGTGCGGAGCTCCCGGAGCTGGGTCCGAGCCTCCTGACATCGTACGTTTCAAGAAAGACCACGAAACAACTCTCC
>NW_011141277.1:0-339 GCF_000146605.3 Meleagris gallopavo
ATTCCCCGTCCCCTCTATCTGACCCCCAGAATCCCCTCTCCTCCCCCTGAGTGCCCCCCCCAAATTCCCCCGTTCCGATCCCTAGAGTCTCCTACCAGCCCCCATTCCACTCTCGTTGACTCCCAGGGTCCCGTGTCCTCCCTTCTCCCCCCACCTCCTGGCCCCTTTTCCTGACCCCTAGAGTCCCCTTTTACCCCTCTGTGCGCTGCTCACTGACCCCTGGAGTCATTTTGACCTCATTTGGACCTCCAATCCCCCAGCCGGACCCCTGTTCTGCCCAATGGAAGCCACAACCCACAAGCCCTGGCTCTTCCCTCCACCCCTCCCTCCACCCCCAGA
>NW_011141278.1:0-434 GCF_000146605.3 Meleagris gallopavo
TTGGTCCTTGGAATGGGGTAAGTGGTTTCTTTTTCTTTAGGGCTGTGATCGTCTCTTTTGGGGGATGGCAAGTGCACTGAAGGGCTGCTAGGTGTAAGAGCAGCATGTGAATCTGGAGACTGCTTCCTTTGGGGTGTGGGGTGAGCCCTTAGAATGGGGTGAGTGATTCCTGCTTTCTTTCAGAGCTGTGAGCTCTGCTTTTCTGGAGGATCTCAAGCTGGATGGCTGTAATTAATGTGCTAATTGCATCCTTGCGGTGTTTTTTAAGGGCATTGTGTGCATCCTTGTTGTGTTTTAAATTATGTTCTGTGTCTCTTCTGATTTCATTTTGCAGCCTGATGGAGTTGAAGGATTGCCTGGGCTCCTCCAGTCAGTGGTGTGAGATGTGTCCAGCAGGTAATGTACATCATGCACCCCATGTTGGTGCGCTGCTT
>NW_011141279.1:0-552 GCF_000146605.3 Meleagris gallopavo
AGTGATAGGACCAGAGGGAATGGTTTCAAGCTACGGCAGGGGAGATTCAAGCTGGACATTAGAAAGTATTACTTTTCAGAAAGCGTGGTCAGGCACTGGAATGGACTGCCCAGGGAGGTGGTGGAGTCGCCGACCCTGGGGTGTTCAAGGAAAGACTGGATGTTGTGTTGAGGGACATGGTTTAGTGGGAGCTATTGGTAATAGGTGAACGGTTGGATTGGATGATCTTTTAGGTCTTTTCCAACCTTGGTGATTGTAGGATTCTATGATTCTATGATTCTATGATTCTATGATTTAAACCCAACTATAAATAAATAAATAACTAGAATTCTTAAATGCCCATCATTCTCTTTCTCTTTAAACTCTCTCCAGATACCTCTCCAGTTTGCTGTACAAGTTCTGAACACCTGAAGAAGATGACAGGAAGGCACAAGGCACAGGAGGGCTCTTCAGGTTGTAATGGGCCCCAGGGGCATTGCTGCTGAGTCCATCAACCTCCAGTGCACAGAGAAGATTGCATGAAGTGCTCCAGAAGACCAAGTCAGAAGGAAG
>NW_011141280.1:0-1238 GCF_000146605.3 Meleagris gallopavo
GCCCCCAGCTGTGCTCGCAGGGCTGCACCCCGCCCCAGGTGCAGGTTCCACAAAAACAGGAGGGCAAGGGAATGCCCAGGCAAAAGGCAAGGGCCAAGAGAACATGGAAGGAATGCCAAGGATGACGGCCCAGACAATACGGCAGGGAACGCCAAAACTGAATGCCGACATGAATGTGGCAACACAAAGCCAAGGGGTCATTAGGCCAACAGAATGGGGCAAGGAACACAAAAATAGGAGAACAAGAGAATGTAATAGTGAAAAACAGTAGCAAGACCAGAGACAAGCAAGACACAGAACAAAGAGGATAGGCAGACCTTCTGGGCACCATGAAGCGCAATTCAGAGCTCTGGGGGAACCCTATTGTGCCGGGCTCTGGAATGGGTAAACGCTGGCGGCTGTGCATCGCCTTACCTGCTGGGCAGACAATGACCAGTCAGCAAAGTGAGTTCCGGGCATGCCGGGAAATGCACATTCCAGTCCTTGCTGTTTCCACCGAGACCAACACATCTCTCCGTGCAGTTGTTACGGCACTTGGGAGCACCGCAGCTCTGCTGCCACCTGTTGGACACAATACAGTCATGAAAGCACTGCCCTGCATCCGGGCCTCTTTCACAAACCTGTGCTCCTTGCTCGGAGCACATGGCTGCACTCTGTGCACCATGTTGCTTACCACCAGAGAAGGCTCAGCTACCCAACACCATTTTGGCTTCCATCTTGTCTGAGAACTGCTCATGATGCACAGCCCTCATCTTTGCTTTGGTTTGGTGAGTTGGGGACTGCCATTTCTTCCTCAGTCCCACAGAGCCCTTCCCATCCCACACTGCCATGGGAGATCAGGTTCTGGACCACCTGAGGACCCAAACATCCACGAGTCTTTGGGTCCTGACGAGATGAGTCCCAGAGTTCCGAGGGAATTCACCGCTGCAGTCACCGAGCCACTCTCCATGGTATTTCAGAAATCGAGGCAGTCAGGTCAAGTCCCTGGTGAGGAGAAAAAAGGTGACAGCACACCTCTTAGGAAGGATAGCAAGTGTGACGCGGGGAACTACCAGCATGTCAGTCTCACCTCTGTGCTGGTCACGGATCATGGAGCAGATCATCCTGGAAGTGACTCTCAAGCACACATTCCAGTGCGTCACCACCCTGTGCGTGAAAAGCTGCCTCCTAATAACCAACCTAAAACCTCCCCTGTCCTCACTTCGAAAACCCATTTCCCCTTGTCCTATCGCTATCCA
>NW_011141281.1:0-446 GCF_000146605.3 Meleagris gallopavo
TCCCTTCCAACCCGGGCCATTCTGTGATTCTGTGCCTCCACGGTGACAGTGACAGTGAGAACTTCGGGGACAGGCGGTTGTCCTGGTGGTGGCACTGCCAGCAGTTGTCCCGGTGTCACCCGGTGGCCCTGGGGGAGTTGTTTCCGTAGGGCTCTGGATGGGAATTTGATGAAAACCATCCATTTCTGAAAGGAAATGGGGAAAGAAAGACAACAAAATCGACATAGTATTGATTTTAATGGAAACAGACATTTTGGGGGTGATCCCAGGGGGACAAAGCAGAGCGAGAACGTGTCACTATGTGAGGTTGTCCTCAAAATCCCCCATTGGAGACCTCTGGAGGACTCCCGGAACCCCTGGGGACCCTCTGATCTCAAAGAGACCCCTCTGGGACATCTCCAGACCCCTTCTGGATGACTCCAGGCCCCCCCTGGGGACCCCAAGGC
>NW_011141282.1:0-437 GCF_000146605.3 Meleagris gallopavo
ATCCATGCACGCTATTAAAAAAGTTAAGGAATAAGTAAGCGGGGTTTGCCGACCTGGATTTGAAGTACACTTTTTTTTTTTCTGCCTGGTTTCAACAAAGAAAGTCTAAAATTATTTGCCTTTGCGTAAGAAAACCCCAATATGGGGAGAAGGAAAAACAAACAAACAAACAAAATAAAATTCAGTTCACCTGGACAGTGTTACCCAGGCTTGTGAGAGCAGCCCAATGATTTTTGAGAACCGGTCAGCTTGTGAGCCTGAGATTTGGGCTCCTCCATCCCATGGTGGAACTTCACTGCAGTACGTGGATGCCCCAGTAACAAAGGAGGACGGCGTGCAGTGGATGTGAGTTTGCTGAATTTCTTGATTTTAAATGGCTGTCAAGTTTCTCAACAGAAAGCACAGCTGATCAAGGAGAAGGAAGCAATCTGCTGAAC
>NW_011141283.1:0-472 GCF_000146605.3 Meleagris gallopavo
AACAGCTCTGAAAGAAAGCAGGAATCACTCACCCCATTCTAAGGGCTCACCCCACACCCCAAAGGAAGCAGTCTCCAGATTCACATGCTGCTCTTACACCTAGCAGCCCTTCAGTGCACATGCCATCCCCCAAAAAGAGAAGATCACAGCCCTGAAAGAAAAAAGAACCACTTACCCCATTCCAAGGACCACTACTCCCCCACACTCTCAAGTGAAGGAAGCAGCTTCCAGGTCCAAATACCTACCAGCCCTTAAGTACGCTCAGGGTTCCCTGCTAAAAACAGAGAGAGCAGCTCCACAATAGGAAGGAGAAAAAAAAAAAAAATACACTCACTCCATCACCAAGAACAAGGCATACTCCAAAGGAAGCACTCCCCAGGTTCACATGCTGCCCCTACTCTTCCCAGCCCTTACATGGGATCAGGGAGGGGTGGAGCCTGGCTCTGCCCCACTCCACAGCCAAACTGCCCCC
>NW_011141284.1:0-391 GCF_000146605.3 Meleagris gallopavo
ATATTTAAGGGAAGAAATCTGGTATTTCTGGAGAAAATGTCATGTTTGGGGATAAATTAGGTATTTCTGGTGAAAAACGTAGAGTCTTTGGTGATAAAACTGGAATTTCTGGGGCAGAATATCATATTTTGGGAGAAAGCTACTATTTCTCGGAGAAAACGTCATATTTCTGGTTGAAAAACGGTATTGATGGGAGAAAACTGGTATTTCTTGTAGAAAAAATGGTAATTTGTGGGAGGAAACTGCAGTTCCTGGCAGAAAAGGCATATTTTTGGGAGTAAAGCGGGTATTTGCGGTATAAAATGTCGTATATTTGCGATTAAACTGGCATTTCTTGGAGAAAATATCATATTTTGGGGAAAATCTACTATTTCTTGGAAAAGATAGTCAT
>NW_011141285.1:0-513 GCF_000146605.3 Meleagris gallopavo
AGATCGAAGTTGGCTCTCCTGAAGTCCAGGGTAGCAATCCTACTTATTGCTTTGCTTCTTCCACTCAGGATCTTGAACTCCACCATCTCATGATCACTACACCCAAACTGCCCCAACCTTTACTTCCTTAACAAGTCCATCCCTGTTGGTGAGAATAAGGTCCAGCAACACCCCTCCCCGGTTCCTCCACCACCTGCATCAGAAAGTTGTCTTCAACGCACTGCAAGAACCGTCTGGACCGTGCGTGCCTGGCCATGTTGGTCGTCCAGCAAATATCTGGATAATTGAAGTCCCCCATAAGCACCAGTGCCTGGGAACGTGACGCTACATCCAGTTGCTTTTGGAAGGCCTCATCAGCCTCCTCATCCTGATCAGGGGGCCTGTAGTACACACCCACAACAGTGTCACCCTTTCCAGCCTGCCCCTTGATTCTCACCCATAAGCTCTCCACTGCTACATCACTCTCCCCCAAGTGAATTTCAATACATTCTAGCTGCTCTCTCACATAAAGAG
>NW_011141286.1:0-729 GCF_000146605.3 Meleagris gallopavo
ACAATTAAGAGGCCGTGTTGGTGTTTATGTTGTAAAACAGACATCCAAAAGTTACGACCAGATGTTTGTTAAGAAAGCAACGGTTAGAAGGCAATTAACCAATGAAGATATTTGTGTCTGGGCGGCAAAGATTTGTGCTTACTTGGTATCTGTGTGATTAGTGAAGAAAGAGTGTGAACCTGCAGTACTCAGTGAGGGAGGAACCCAGGGGCAGGGAAGAGATCAGCATCGGGCAATAGGGCATAAAAGACGTAGCACTGTTTTCTCGGGGCGCTCCTGCCTGCAGGACGCCCGCCATTGCAATCGCAAATCAAATCTGCTTTACGAGAGAAACCGTCCTGGAAAATTATTTGGATATTGCCAACAGCGTTCAAGAAAAGTTTAGACGTCGTGCTGAGGGACGTGGTTTAGTGGTGAATACTGGTGGGTAGGGGATGGTTGGAGTCGGGTGGTCTTGGAGGTCTTTCCACCGTGGTGATTCCGTGTGTTTGATGTCGTTGCTATTTGTCTTCTTCTAAGTGTATTGCGTACTAAAACAGTCCACGTCCCAGCTGGTTTCAGGTACCACGTACTTTCCTTAGTAAAAACGTTCCGGTCCCCGTTAGGTAAACGTAACCCGTTTACGGGACCCCCGTTAAAAAGGGGGTCCCCTAAAAACCGGTAAACCCCGGTAAAGGGGGGGGGGAAAACCTTTTAAACGGGGGGGTACGGTACGGTACGGTACGGTAC
>NW_011141287.1:0-531 GCF_000146605.3 Meleagris gallopavo
ACCCACATCCCGCCCTGGGCTGCTGACAGCCCTCCTCCTGCCCAAAGTCCTGGGGCACAAACCCTGCAGGGACGAGGCTTCTCCATGGTCACAGACACCTTCTGACATCCTCTGCTGACCAAAGGAGTCCTCTGAAGAAGAATGAAGCCCCTGATGGTCACTGACATCCTCCAGTGATCAATAAAGACCTCAGCAAAGCCACGCTCTGTGTGTCTGTGTCCTTGTCCCCAAGCTCAGCAGGAACCCTGACGTCTGTCCCTGCCTGGCAGAGGCCGCCCCTAAGTGCTGGGGAGGGGTCCCCAAGCTCCATGCCCTGCACCCACATCCTGCACCCCATGGATCTCTCCATCTCCTCTGTGCTGCCTCCTCCAAAATCCTGAAGGCCGGAGCTCCCCATGCTGCCAAGCAGCCCCAATACCCTCCCTCTGCTCTCTCCCCAATTCCTCCCTCCAGTTCCTGCCAAACCCTTCACCCTCTGTTCCCCCTCCACGCACACGATGTCTCCAGGTCACTCTCCTGTTACCCCCTCCC
>NW_011141288.1:0-533 GCF_000146605.3 Meleagris gallopavo
GGTGAAAACGTAGAGTCTTCGGTGATAAAACTGGAATTTCTGGAGCAAAATATCATATTTTGTAAGAAACCCGTATTTCTTGAAGAAATGTCATGTTTGGGGCAAAATCTGATATTAATGGGAGAAAACGTCATATTTCTTGTAGAAAAATGGTATTTGTGGGAGGAAACTGCAGTTCCTGGCAAGAAAATGGCATTATTTTGGGAGAAAGCGGCTATTTGCGGTATAAAATGTCGTATATTTGCGATAAAACTGGCATTTCTTGGAGAAAATATCATATTTTTGGGGAAAAATCTACTATTTCTTGGAAAAGGTGTTCATATTTAAGGGAAGAAATCTGGTTATTTCTGGAGAAAATGTCATGTTTGGGGATAAAATAGGTATTTCTGGTGAAAAAACGTAGAGTCTTCGGTGATAAAACTGGAATTTCTGGGGCAGAATATCATATTTTGGGAGAAAGCTACTATTTCTCGGAGAAAACGTCATATTTCTGGTTGAAAAACGGTATTGATGGGAGAAAACGTCCTATTTCT
>NW_011141289.1:0-703 GCF_000146605.3 Meleagris gallopavo
TGAGGCAGTGGCACAGGTTGCCAGAGACATGGTGGATGTGCTGGCCCTTTCAAGGTGAGCCTGGCTCAGACTCTGAGCAACTTGATCTAGCTGTGGATTGTCAGCATGGGGGATTCGGATCACATCGCAAACCTACCTGCATACAAGCAGCGCACCAACATGGGGTGCATGATGTTCATTACCTGCTGGACACATCTCACACCACTGACTGGAGGAGCCCAGGCAATCCTTCAACTCCATCAGGCTGCAAAATGAAATCAGAAGAGACGCAGAACATCATTTAAAACACAACAAGGATGCACACAATGCCCTTAAAAAACACCCACCGCATGGATGCAATTAGCACATAGCCCTATGAATTACAGCCATCCAGCTTGAGATCCTCCAGAAAAGCAGAGCTCACAGCTCTGAAATCAAGCAGGAATCACTCACCCATCTAAGGCTCACCCCACACCCCAAAGGAAGCAGTCTCCAGATTCACATGCTGCTCTTACAGCTAGCAGCCCTTCAGTGCACTTGCCATCCCCAAAACAGAAGATCACAGCCCTGAAAGAAAAAAGAAACCACTTACCCCCATTCCAAGGACCAATACTCCCCACACTCTCAAGTGAAGGAAGCAGCTTCCAGCTCCAAATACCTACCAGCCCTTAAGTACGCTCAGGGTTCCCTGCTAAAAACAGAGAGAGCAGCTCCACAATGGAGA
>NW_011141290.1:0-675 GCF_000146605.3 Meleagris gallopavo
TGCTAAGGCCACTGTATAGACTCACAAAAAAGGGGCAGCTATGGGATTGGGGGAAAACAGAACAGGATGCTTTCCAACAGGTGAAACTGGCAGTTAAACAAGCCCAGGTATTGGGTATATTTGATCCTACCCTCCCAGCCGAGTTGGATGTTCACGTTACTCAAGATGGCTTTGGTTGGGGCCTGTGGCAACGCCAGAGTTCTGTTTGGACCCCCATTGGTTTCTGGTCTCAGGTTTGGCACGGAGCAGAAGACAGATACGGTATGATTGAAAACGGTTACTGGCTGCCTATTCGGCATTGCAGGCAGTAGAGCCAATAACTCAAACAGCTGAAGTTATAGTCAAGACCACTCTGCCGATTCAGGGGTGGGTGAAAGATCTGACCCACCTTCCTAAGACAGGGGTGGCGCAAGCACAAACAGTGGCACGATGGGTCGCCTATCTCAGCCAAAGGAGAAGTCTGTCTTCATCCCCTTTAAAAGAAGAACTCCAGAAGATCCTAGGCCCAGTGACATATCACAGTGATGCATGAAAAGAAATACTGGTCGCTCCACCGCAGAAGAGTCCAGTTCAGGAGGAAAAATACTCTATCCCTGAAGATGCCTGGTACACAGATGGGTCCAGCAAGGGCAACCCAAGCAAGTGGAGAGCAATAGCATACCATCCTTCTACTGA
>NW_011141291.1:0-549 GCF_000146605.3 Meleagris gallopavo
CGAGCACCGGGAGCAGGTGGTGGGCAGAGATGGGACCAAAACTGAGCAGCGCCGGGGGCAAGAAGTCGGGCTGCGTCCCCAGGCCCTGTGCCGCTCTTCCCTGGGGGCCTGCCTTGCGGGGCAGGGGGTGGGGGCTGTTGGGCAGGGGGTGACGGGCAGCACCGCAGGAGCCGGGCAAGAGCCCGTGGCAGCGCTGCTCCCCAGGCCTGGCTCCAGCCGTGCCGGGCCATGGCTCTGCTGCTTGCTGGCTGGAGCACAGCCTTCGTCCTGGGAGGGAGGCGTCCTGGGGAGAGCTCACAAGATGTGTGCTGGGAGACGCGTGAGCGTTTTCTGCCCCAGGCGTGTGGTACTCCCCGTAGGTGACTCCCAGTTTCCAACACAGAGCCCCAGCCCACAGCCCAGAGGAGGAGACACATGTGCTTCCCTGCAGTGCTTCAGTGCAGCTTTCCTTTGTGTATATCAGAGACCTCCCAGTAAGAAAGCCCCGAGGGGCTGCATCTTGTTCCGTGCGGTCCGTGAGGGATGCGGCACGTGGCCTGGAGAGAGTAT
>NW_011141292.1:0-387 GCF_000146605.3 Meleagris gallopavo
TTGTGGATCCCTTAGGTCCTGAAAGGCTGCAATGAGCTCACCCCGCAGCCTTCTCTTCTCCAGGCTGAACAAGCCCAGCTCCCTCAGCCTGTCTTCATAGGAGAGGTGCTGCAGCCCCCTGATCATCTTTGTGGCTCCTCTGGACCCTCTCCAACAGCTCCCTGTCTTTCTTGTGCTGGGGGCTCCAGCCCTGGACGCAGTGCTGCAGATGGGGCCTCACAAGAGCAGAGCGGAGGGGGACGATCACCTCCCTGTCCCTGCTGGCCACCCCTCTGCTGATGGAGCCCAGGATCTCGTTTGCTTTTCCAGCTGCAGGAGCGCACTGCTGGCTCACGTTCAGCTTTTCATCCATCGAGAGCCCCAGGTCCTTCTCTGCAGGGCTGCTCT
>NW_011141293.1:0-511 GCF_000146605.3 Meleagris gallopavo
CCACTATCCCTCATCAAGGTCATTGATGAAGATGTTGAACAAGACCGGACCCACGCACAGACCCCTGGGGGACACCACTGGTTACAGGTCTCCAGCCAGACTCTGCACCACCAACGACGACCCTCTGCGCTCTGCCAGTCAGCCAGTTCTCAACCCACCTCACTGTCCACTCGTCTATCCCACACTTCCTCAGCTTTGTTATAAGGATGTCGTGGGAGACAGTATCAAACGCCTTTCTAAAATCAAGGTAGATTACATCTACCGCTCTTCCCCCCATCCACCCAGCATGTGACAGCATCATAGAAGGCCACCAAGTTGGTCGAGCACGACCTCCCCTTGGTGAACCCATGCTGACTACTCCTGATAACCTCCTTTTCTCCCAGTTGTCTGGAGATGGTATCCAGCACAAGCTGTTCCATCACCTTTCCAGGGACGGAGGTGAGGCTGACAGGCCTATAATTACCCGGATCTTCCTTCTTGCCCTTTTGAAGACCGGAGTGACATTGGCTAT
>NW_011141294.1:0-414 GCF_000146605.3 Meleagris gallopavo
TTTTTTTCTTTTTCCATGCTTTAAAATCACTTTGCTTGTTCACCAGTGAAGATGATTGCCTCTTTTCGGGAAAGCCACACTGCCACATTAACATGCAAAACATATTTTTTAAGCAGTTTTAATATTTTTTCCTAAAGGGACAGTAAAATCCCCAGGATAAATATAATTCCTTTCTAAAAGGCAGTGCTTTGAGCTATGCCTATGAGAAACTTTATTTTTTTTTTATTTTATTTTTTTTCCTCCAGTTGCCATTACCACCGGCCCTGCCTGATGCTGCTTTGCAGCCTAATTTGGAAAATTTACACAAGGCACAAGTCCATGATTTCTTTTAACTCAAGCATCCCGTGGCCTTACGGAAATAACGTGTGCTGTCCCTCCTGTAAAATGAAGGCAGATGTTTCAGGATAGATTTTA
>NW_011141295.1:0-1086 GCF_000146605.3 Meleagris gallopavo
AAGAGCAGAGCAGGGGGGAAACCACCTCCCTGTCCCTGCTGGCCACCCTCTGCTGATGGAGATAAGGTGATACTGTGAGCACCGCCAGCCAGCACTTCTCAAGCCATCACTGCCCACCCGTCTCTCCCACACTGTCTCAGCTTACCTACAAGATGCTGCACAAGAGGATGCGAAAACGAAGGTACTCAGTTGGTGCACAAGTGCAACAAGCGAGCTACTCAGGCAGAGCTGAAAGCGCTCCAATGAAGGGACGCAGCACGCACTGCTCCTGCCCTCATTCCCGCCGCTTATGACATCATAGGGGCCACCAGGCTGCTCCACCATGATGGACAGGGTGGGGAGGCAAGAGCACTGGTCACAGGTCCAGAAGATTCCACCATGCCACCCCAACGTTCTAGAATCAGTGGGCAGTTGGAATTCTACCTCAGCCGAATCCTGGAGAAGCTGGCACGGCGTTGTCATGACCAAACACAGGACTTGGTGCCTGAAATGTAAATAAAGCAAGAATAAAAGCAATCTATCCCAGTTTTCTTCACCTGAAAACTTCTGGATTCCTCTTGATTCCTCTTTAGCGTTCAGAGTTAAAAGGCTCCTAAATAACTTCACATAAAGTAGAAATTATATGAAGGATGAGTACGTTTCTCAGCATTAACTTTAGGAAATAATTTCATCTTGCCAAAGCAGCTCCTTTTGGCTTTGCAAGGGCAAGGAAATCCATTGCAGTTTTCGTTGTTCTTTTAACAAGACCAGAATTCCAAGTCAAGTACCTCACCTTTCCAGCAGTCCAGAGCATCAACAGACAGAATCTGTTGTGAGTGGACAGCGTTGATTGTCAGCTATTTGCAAGGGGATTATCCAAATTATGGATTCGGTGGGCTGTACTTTCTCTTTGCTCCCAAGTCTATTGTGTTGTCAGAGTCCTTAACAGGGGACACGTTTCTGTTTAATGCAGCAGTGCCGTGTGCGTTGGATGATTTCCTTACTCCTGAAGGCCAACTCAACACAAGTGAGATTATCCTCTCAACTGCTGATACGTGGTCATGGCCTGTCGATGGCCAGTAGAGTTTTGTCTAAGCTAAGATTTGT
>NW_011141296.1:0-832 GCF_000146605.3 Meleagris gallopavo
TTGGGGCGTTTCTGTGTATTTTTGGCTGGTGGAAGGTGGCTCGATGGGGGTCAGGGTTGTGCTGGGGGGGGCGGTGTGTTTTGGGGTGTTCTCCGCCCTTTTCGCAGATGCAGTGATAGGAAGCAGCGGCAGCTTTGGAAGAACAGATTCTGTGAAAAAAGCCGCTTTTTTCTCCCCAAAAAAGGAGCTGGAAAATCAGGAGTGCAGCTTGTGCCAGGAGCTTCGCTTAACAAAAACAGACGTAAAAAAAAAAAAAAAAAAGCCCAAACTGCCCCAAAATGGCAGCGGGCGGGGCGGGGCGGGCAGGGGGGGGTTAATATTCTGTGTTTTCAGGTTTTTCTCCGTAAAAGGCAACAGGAAGCTTAAATTTAGGCTTTATGCCCCAAACCGTGAGTTGTGAATGTAGGGAAGGGAGCGAGGCGGGGGGAGAAATGAGGCAAAAAACCCCAAAATCGCTGCGTTTTGCCATGGCGGAAAGTACGGCGTACCGGATTCCCCAAATTCACCAAAACCTCCCCAATTTATCAGCGGCAGCGGCGCGTTTTGGGGGGAATTCTGGCGTTTTTGGAGGTTGGGACACGCGGGAGGAGCCGGGCGCGCTGGGACCCCGCTTCTGTCCAAAATGGCCCCAAAAATAAGCCCCTCTCTCCCCCTCCCCCCCCCATTCCGACGCGAGGGATGTGAAAAGGGCCGGATTCTGGACAAAGTAGTAAAAAAGAGTGTTTTCACCCCAAACGGGGGCTGACATGGGGGGTCTGTCTCGCAGGTGTAGCCTTGAACCGTCGGATTTTGAGGGGAAAAAAAAAAAAAAAGGCAAAAAAAAACAAAAAAA
>NW_011141297.1:0-1158 GCF_000146605.3 Meleagris gallopavo
AGGATCTGGATTATTTGCTCTCCTTTCTCAAAAACTTCCTTTGCTGTGTTGCCCCACACGATGATGTCATCAATATACTGTAAGTGCTCAGGAGCACCTCCCTGTTCCAGTGCAGCTTGGATCAACCCATGGCAAATGGTTGGGCTATGTTTCCACCCTGGGGCAAACGATTCCAGGTATACTGAATGCCCCTCCATGTGAAAGCAAACTGTGGCCTACATTCTTCGGCCAAAGGAATGGAAAAGAAGGCGTTAGCAATGTCAATGGTGGCATACCATTTGGCTGCCTTTGACTCTAGTTCATATTGGAGCTCTAACCTGTCCGGCACAGCAGCACTCAGTGGGGGTGTGACTTCATTCAGGCCACAGTAGTCCACCGTCAGCCTCCATTCTCCACTGGCTTTACGCACCGTCCATATGGGGATGTTAAAAGGTGAGTGAGTCTTGCTAATCACTCCCTGATTCTCTAGTTGGTGAATCAGCTTCTGAATGGGGCGCAAGGAATCCCTGTTGGTGCGGTACTGCCGTCTGTGCACCGTTTTTGTAGCAATCGGTACCTGTTGCTCTTTCACTCGTAGCAACCCCACGGCAGATGGATCTTCTGACAGGCCAGGCAAAATAGACAACTGCTTAACACCTTCTGTGTCTACAGCAGCTATTCCAAAGGCCCATCGATACCCCTTTGGGATCCTTAAAATATCCCCTTCTGAGGTAATCAATACCAAGTATGCATGGAGCCCCTGGGCCAGTCACAATAGGGTGTTTTTGCCAGTCTTTACCAGTGAGGCTGATTTCGGCCTCCAACATAGTCAGCTCTTGGGAACCTCCAGTCACCCCATGAATATAAATTGATTTTGTCCCTTGGTGACTCGAGGGCATTAGAGTGCACTGTGCACCAGTATCCACCAGGGCCTTATATTTTCGTGATTCTGATGTGCCAGGCCATCTAATCCACACAGTCCAATAAACTCTATTATCCCTTTCCCCCCCCTGGCTGGGGCAGGGCCCCTCTATTTGTTACCTTCACTGTCTGCAGCAACTGGAGCAATCACCTTTTTTAGAGAAGTTCACCTTGGTGGTTGATTTGTCTTGTAACTCTCTTACCCGTGCTTGAAGTACAGGAGTAGGTTGTTTATGCCACTCCTTCATATCTTCTCCA
>NW_011141297.1:2545-2992 GCF_000146605.3 Meleagris gallopavo
AAGGGAAAGGCGACCGATGTCATTTACCTGGACTTGAGCAAGGCCTTTGACATGGTCCCCCACCACAGACAGATGAAAAGCTTAACATGAGCCAGCAGTGTGGTCTTGCAGCTCGGAAAGCAAATGGTATCCTGGGCTCCATCAAAAGAGGGGTGGCCAGCAGGGACAGGGAGGTGATTGTCCCCCTCTACTCTGCTCTTGTGAGGCCCCATCTGCAGTACTGTGTCCGAGTCTGGAGGCCCCAGTACAAGAAAGACAGAGAGCTGTTGGAGAGGGTCCAGAGGAGAGCCACAAAGATGATCAGGGGGCTGGAGCACCTCCCCTACAAAGACAGGCTGAGGGAGCTGGGCTTGTTCAGCCTGGAGAAAAGAAGGCTGCGGGGTGACCTCATTGCAGCCTTTCAGTACCTAAAGGGAGCCTATAAACAGGAGGGGAGTCAACTCTTGA
>NW_011141298.1:0-568 GCF_000146605.3 Meleagris gallopavo
TTGATTTTCCTTTTATTTCCATTGCTTTGTCCATTGCTTTGCTTTTGTCTCTTTTATTTTCCTTTCATACCTTTTCTTTGCGCTGCTCTGCATTCCTTAATGGTTTTCTCTCTTTTGCTTTGGTTTCCTTTCTGCTTTGCTTTGCTTTTTTTCTTTATTGTCATTTATTTATTTATTTCTTCTGTCCTTTGAAAAATTTGGGATGGCAGTTCCTTGTTTTTTACTTTCTTTGAACCCTTTGTTTTGCCATCATGTTGCATTCTATGTCTTTGCTCTTTCTTGGTATTTCTTTGCTTTGCCTTCCAGTTTTTGTACTTTTTTTCCCCCTTTACATTTTCCTTTCCTGCTCCTTTCCATTTGTTTTATTGTTGGTTTTTTTTTTCCTTTTTGTTGGTTCTGTTTCTTTTTCATTCCTCCTTTTTTCAAATCAGTTTTCCTTGCATAGCTTTGTGTTCTGCTGCATTAATCCTTTTACATCTTTCTCTTCCTTTCCTTCTGTGTCCCCTTCCTTGTCCCCCATGCCGGCCTCCTTTTGACTTCTTTACTGCTCCTTTTGCTTTGCTCTCCA
>NW_011141299.1:0-665 GCF_000146605.3 Meleagris gallopavo
ATTGGAGAAGGGTGGTATTTGTTGGGGAGAATGTGTTCTTTTTGGAAGCCAACGGTGTACTTTGGGGGAAGAAGTGGCTGTTTTGGGAGAAAGTGTCCTAGTTTGGGGAGAAAGTGTCATAGTGCGGAGTGTGGTGTAGCAGATTAGGGGGAATTGGGAGGTATTCCTAAGAGAACTGTCATTTCTGGGTGAAAAGGTCTTATGTGGGGGGGAAAAGGTGAGGAATGTGTGAGAAAACTGGTGTTTCTGGGAGTAAATGCCATCTTTTGGGGGCTAGAAATGGTCTTTCTGGTGGGATGTGCCACATCTTTGTGAGGCAATCGGTGTTTGTGAGGGCCAATGGCATATATTCTGGATCGAAATGGTCTTTCCGCAGTAAAATGCCAAAAGTCTGGGAGTAAGTGTCATGATGAGGAATGTAATGGAGTGTAATTGGGAGGAACTGGGAGGAATTTCTCGGAGTCGTGGTCTTTGTGGGTGCATATGTCCCATTTAGGGAAGGAAAAGGAGTATTTCTTAGCAGAACTGCCATAGCATTTAGGGAAAATGTCCTATCCTTGGGAGACAAGTGGTATTAGTGGGAGAAGATGTCCTATTCTTGGTTGCAAGTGTCCAATTTGGTCTTGTCATCTAGTCTTTTTGGGAGAAAACGTGCGGTAGTTTGA
>NW_011141300.1:0-523 GCF_000146605.3 Meleagris gallopavo
TGGTGCCCAGAAGGCTGCCTATCCTCTTTGTTCTGTGTCTTGCTTGTCTCTGGTCTTGCACTGTTTTCACTATTACATTCTCTTGTCCTCCGATTTTTGTGTTCCTTGCCCCATTCTGTTGGCCTAATGACCCCTTGGCTTTGTGTTGCCACATTCATGTCGGCATTCAGTTTTGGCGTTCCCTGCCGTATTGTCTGGGCCGTCATCCTTGGCATTTCCTTCCATGTTCTCTTGGCCCTTGCCTTTGCCTGGGCATTCCCTTGCCCTCCTGTTTTTGTGGAACCCGCACCTGGGGCGGGGTGCAGCCCTGCGAGCACAGCTGGGGGCAGTTTGGCTGTGGCATGGGGCAGAGCCAGGCTCCACCCCTCCCTGATCCCATGTAAGGGCTGGGAAGAGTAGGGGCAGCATGTGAACCTGGGGAGTGCTTCCTTTGGAGTATGCCTTGTTCTTTGGTGATGGAGTGAGTGTATTTTTTTTTATTTTTTTCTTCCTTCCTATTGTGGAGCTGCTCTCTCTTGTTTTT
>NW_011141301.1:0-522 GCF_000146605.3 Meleagris gallopavo
CTTTTAGCTGCGCCATAGTGTGTGCGGTTTCATTTGGTTGGCATATTTGTCCTATTCTATATACTACTTCTTTGTCCCACAGTCTTCTGAAATGTCTGTATTCTCTCTCTCCTCAGTTACTCTCTTTTCAGTTGTCTCCTACAGAGCTTTTATCTTCTAGGTAGGCTTATTGACCAACTGTTTCTATCTGTTACAGAGTTGTGGATGAGGACAGTATTGGCCAACTAGGAGAGTGTTTCAGCTGAGAAGAGAGTGTCTCAAGCTCTTGTCATGTCATACTGATTGCTTATTCATGTTCTTGTACTCTGAAGGGCACCTTCTACCTTGAAAATCACACCATGGACAATTTTGGGCAGAACTCAGAGATTGGGGAGAGCTTCTACTGGCTGAAACCTTTCTACTCTGAGAGCAACAGCTTCCTTGAGATCAAGGCCAGGAATGATGTGATGCCCTGTGATCAAGAGCAGAAAGTGCAAGTGGACTATATCCTTAACCAGAATAAACTCAGCTCTGGAACAGATC
>NW_011141302.1:0-607 GCF_000146605.3 Meleagris gallopavo
AAAAGAATTGCCGCTCGAAATGAAGGCAGACACGTCGTATTCACAGCTAGGCCTAGTGCATTCTGCATGTACCCGAGGCGAAGTGCAAACCGCTCCTCTCCGACGTGCGGACGCGAGACCGCTCGCGCGTCGGAGAAAAGCAGCAGGCACAAGTCGCCGTTCTCGGCAAGTGAGAACACGAGAGCGCTGCTGACGGCTGAAAGCGGCACTCGGGGAGAAGCGCGATTTCTCGACCAGCGACGGCAAACTCTCCGGAGCGGTTCAGCGCGAGTGCCGCTTTCTACGCATGAGAGCGAAGCAGTGCAATTCCGATGCCGAGAACGTGCGAATTCAGCCTCCTGCACTACCTCCGTAGGGAGGTTTTTTCTCCGCAGGCCAGAAAGGATCGCTCCCCACTTTCTGTCACGCTCTCTCTCCCTGGGAGCGAAACAAATGTCGCTCCCCGAACTTCCAACAGCCTTATTAGAGAGGGTTTTGCTCTCCACTCTTTTCCTCCGAGCATGCACAAGCGTAGCCATGGAGAACAACACCAAAAAAGAATTGCCGCTCGAAATGAAGGCAGAGACGTCGTATTCACAGCTAGGCCTAGTGCATTCTGCATGTACCC
>NW_011141303.1:0-497 GCF_000146605.3 Meleagris gallopavo
TTTCCCTTGTTCTTTCCTTTAGGTATTGAAAGGCTGTTACCAGGTTCCCTTGGAGCCTTCACTTCTCCAGGAGGCTGAACAGCCCAGCTCTCCTTGCTTACAGGAGAGGGGTTCCATCCTGGGGTTCGCGTTTGTGGCTGTACTCTGGATGCACTCGCACAGCTCCATGTCTCCCTGCACTGAGGACTCCACATCTGTACGCAGCACTGCAGGTGAGGCCTGACCAGCGCAGAGCAGAGGGATGGGGGATCTCCTCCCTTCGCCCGCTGACTGCGCATCTTTGGATGCAGCCCAGGATACGGTTGGCTTTCTGGGCTGGAAGGGCCCACTGCTGGCTTGTGTCCAGCTCCCACCCACCAGTACTCCCAGGCCTTATGGAGCAGGACTACGCTCAGTCCTTTCATCCCCTAGCATGTTTTGGTGGTGGCTGTTCCCTCATCCCAGCTACCTACCCTGCACTTGGATTTGTGGCCACTGCTCAGCCTGTTGAGGTCTCT
>NW_011141304.1:0-592 GCF_000146605.3 Meleagris gallopavo
GTGATCCTCTCCCTCCTCTCTGCCCTGGTCAGGCCTCACCTGGAGGATTGCGTCCGGTTCTGGGCTCCCCGGTACAAAAAGGTTGGGATCTCCTGGAAAGAGTCCAGCCGAGGGCCGTGAAGATGATAAAGGTCCTGGAGCACCTCTCTTATGAGGAAAGGCTGAGCGACCTGTTCAGCCTTGAGAAAAGAAGACGCAGAGGGGATCTGATCAATGTCTCTATCTAAGGTGACGGAAGCAAAGGAACAAGGCCTAGCTCTTTCCAGCCGTGCGTGGTGATAGGACAACGGGAAACGGCCAAAATAGGAAGTTCTGCACAAACGTGCAGAAGAACGTCTTCACGGTGAGGGTGACAGGGCACTGGAACTCCTGCCAAGGTAGGCTGTGGAGTCTCCTTGTCTGGAGATGTTCAAGACCTGCCTGGACGCCAACCTGTGCAACCTGGTCTACGGAGCCTGCTTTGGCACAGGGCTTGGACTCGATCATCTCGAGAGGTGCCTTCCAGCCCCTACAATTCTGTGATTCTGCGTCAGGGAGAACACTGTGTTGCTGGAGGAGGAGAGGACAAATAGAGACACTGCTACGGGAGGTG
>NW_011141305.1:0-574 GCF_000146605.3 Meleagris gallopavo
TTGGAATGGGGTAAGTGGTTTCTTTTTTCTTTCTAGGGCTGTGATCTTCTCTTTTTGGGGGGAGTCCCAAGTGCGCTGAAGGGCTGGTAGGTGTAAGAGCAGCATCTGAATCTGGAGTCTGCTTCCTTTGGGGTGTGGGGTGAGCCCTTAGAATGGGGTGAGTGATTCCTGCTTGATTTCAGAGCTGTGAGCTCTGCTTTTCTGGAGGATCTCAAGCTGGATGGCTGTAATTAATAGGGCTATGTGCTAATTGCATCCATGCGGTGGGTGTTTTTAAGGGCATTGTGTGCATCCTTGTTGTGTTTTAAATGATGTTCTTCGTCTCTTCTGATTTCATTTTGCAGCCTGATGGAGTTGAAGGATTGCCTGGGGCTCCCTCCAGTCAGTGGTGTGAGATGTGTCCAGCAGGTAATGAACATCATGCCACCCCATGTTGGTGCGCTGCTTGTATGCAGGTAGGTTTGCGATTGTGATCCGACCTCCCCATGCTGACCATCCACAGCTAGATCAAGTTGCTCAGAGTCTGAGCCAGGCTCACCTTGAAAGGGCCAGCACATCCACCATGTCTCTGGCA
>NW_011141306.1:0-549 GCF_000146605.3 Meleagris gallopavo
TGCAGTTTCCTCCACAAATACCATTTTTTTCTACAAGAAATATTACGTTTTCTCCCAGAAATACCAGATTTTGCCCCCAAAACATGACATTTTCTCCCAGAAATACGAGTTTTCTCACAAAATATGATATTTTGCTCCAGCAATTCCAGTTTTTATTCTCGAAGACACTACGTTTTTCACCAGAAATACCTATTTTATCCCCAAACATGACATTTTCTCCAGAAATACCAGATTTCTTCCCTTAAATATGACACCTTTGCCAAGAAATAGTACATTTTTCCCCAAAAATATGATATTTTCTCCAAGAAATGCCAGTTTTATCGCAAAATATACGACATTTTGTACTGCAAATAGCTGCTTTTCTCCCCAAAAAATATGGCCCTTTTTTCTGCCAGGAACTGCAGTTTCCTCCCACAAATACCATTTTTTCTACAAGAATACCAGTTTTCTCCCAGAAATACCATTTTTTCAACCAGAAATAGGACGTTTTCTCCGAGAAATAGTAGCTTTCTCCCAAAATATGATATTCTGCCCCAGAAATTCCAGTTT
>NW_011141307.1:0-736 GCF_000146605.3 Meleagris gallopavo
ATGCCTCAGATCAACGTAACATCAGTGGGAGTTGGTTTGGGGCTACCTCCTTAAAAGGTTGGAAATTTACAGTGAGAATGCATCCCATGACCACCAGAGATGTTATTTCTGCCCATGTCCTTGGAATGTAATGAGTATGTTTATGCTATGCCTTTAAATATGTAGCCATTTCTCTCTTTTGTGTGCATGTTTGGTGAGAACAATCCCCCATGTACCCAGCGCTGTAATAAAGGGAATACCTGCTTGACATAACTCATTGTCATATCAAGTTACTTCATCTGTTTTTCAGCTTCAATTAGCAAGCCAGGCAGGAGAGTCTCTGCTCAACTGTGGGACCCACTGAGAGGAGGCCCACAAGCAGCTGGGGAGGCTGGAACTCCAACAGTCAGGTGGATCGCTGCAGGAGCAGACAAGATCCTCCGGATAACGGTATCCCCTTAGTCTGCCTTTCTCTGGTTCTATTTGGTTTGTTCTTAGGTAAAGTGGTAAAGGCCTTGGGGAAAGGCACTCGTGGTTCGGGTTGGGCAATGTGGATTGCATTGCAGGAAGACTGTGTATCAGCCCTGAAGGCACCAAACTGGTGATCTATTTTGGCACGGATGTGACTCTGCCTGAAAGTTAACAGGTAAGGCCCTGGCACAGTAGCTGTGGTGGGGAGGACATTTACAGTCACTGTAACACTGTACTTCCAGGTGGACTTGGCAGAAAAGTGGCAAGTAGGAGGAGTAAAAGTCTG
>NW_011141308.1:0-397 GCF_000146605.3 Meleagris gallopavo
TCACAGCTAGCTCTGAGCTGCCAGTGGGTAGCCAATCCAAATCTATCATCTGGAAACATACAAAAGCTCTCGCACAGATTTTTCCCTTTTCAAAAGGGGGAAAAAAAAAAGGGGGAAAAAGAAACCCTCGGTCCTATATTGTAAATCTATTATGTCGGTCTAGATCTGGCAGTTTGTGCAGAGATAAACATACTGCAGGTATGGCAAAAAATATCGTAATAAATAAAGACAAAAATAACATATGCATATATTTTAAATTTAAGGAATATTCGACTATTAATGGATATCAAAGGAAAGGGAATTTTAATCATCTCTCCATTCAGTCTCAGTTGGGTAAATCATATCTAAGAGATTTGCATAAATATAAACCATCAAAGACTTTTCATCTTCAAAGGGG
>NW_011141309.1:0-749 GCF_000146605.3 Meleagris gallopavo
TCAAAAGCTGTTTACAGAATCACAGAATTGTAGGGGTTGAAGGGACCTCTAGAGATCATCGAGACCAACCCCCCTCCCCTGCCAAAGCAGGTTCCCTACACCAGGTCGCACAGGTAGGCGTCCAGGCGAGACTTGAATATCTCCAGAGAAGGAGACTCCACAACCTCCCTGGGCAGCCTGTTCCAGTGCTCCGTCACCCTCACCGTGAAGAAGTTCTTACGCACATTCGTGCGAAACTTCCTGTGCTGCAGCTTATGTCCGTTTCCCCTCATCCTGTCTCCACATACCACTGAAAAGAGACTGGCCTCACCGCTATGGCCGCCACACCTCAGATATTTATAAACCTGGATCAGGTCCCCTCTCAGTCTTCTTTTCTTAAGGCTAAACAGACCCAGTTCACTTAGCCTTTCTTCATAGGGGAGATGCTCCAGGCCCTTCACCATCTTTGTGGCCCTCCACTGGACTCTTTCCAAGAGATCCCTGTCTTTTTTGTACTGGGGAGCCCAGAACTGGACACAGTACTCCAGATGAGGCCTTACCAGGGCAGAGTAGAGGGGGAGGATCACCTCCCTCGACCTGCTGGACACGCTCTTCTTAATGCACCCCAGAATGCCATTGGCCTTTTTGGCCACGAGGGCACACTGCTGGCTCACGGCCAACCTGTCATCCACCAGGATGCCCAGGTCCCTCTCTGCAGAGCTCCTCTCCAGCAGCTCATCCCCCACGCCCTGTATTGGTGCATGCAATTA
>NW_011141310.1:0-703 GCF_000146605.3 Meleagris gallopavo
GGAATGGGGTAAGTGGTTTCTTTTTTTCTTTCAGGGCTGTGATCTTGTCTTTTTGGGGGATGGCAAGTGCACTGAAGGGCTGCTAGGTGTAAGAGCAGCATCTGAATCTGGAGACTGCTTCCTTTGGGGTGTGGGGTGAGCCCTTAGAATGGGGTGAGTGATTCCTGCCTTTCTTTCAGAGCTGTGAGCTCTGCTTTTCTGGAGGATCTCAAGCTGGATGGCTGTAATTAATGTGCTAATTGCATCCATGCGGTGGGTGTTTTTTAAGGGCATTGTGTGCATCCTTGTTGTGTTTTAAATTATGTTCTGCGTCTCTTCTGATTTCATTTTTGCAGCCTGATGGAGTTGAAGGATTGCCTGGGCTCCTCCAGTCAGTGGTATGAGATGTGTCCAGCAGGTAATGAACATCATGCACCCCATGTTGGTGCGCTGCTTGTATGCAGGTAGCTTTGTGATGTGATCCGACTCCCCATGCTGACCATCCACAGCTAGATCAAGTTGCTCAGAGTCTGAGCCAGGCTCACCTTGAAAGGGCCAGCACATCCACCATGTCTCTGGCAACCTGTGCCACTGCCTCAGCACCCTCACTGTACAAGACATTTTTCCTTAGATTTCACCTCCATTTTCCCCTGTTCTTTCCTTTAGGTATTGAAAGGCTGTTACCAGGTTCCCTTGGAGCCTTCACTTCTCCAGGAGGCCGAAC
>NW_011141311.1:0-993 GCF_000146605.3 Meleagris gallopavo
ACTTTGTATCCTTCCTAAGAGGTGTGCTGTCACCTTTTTCTCCTCACCAGGGACTTGACCTGACTGCCTCGACTTCTGAAATACCATGGAGAGTGGCTCGGTGACTGCAGCGGTGAATTCCCTCGGAACTCTGGGACTCATCTCGTCAGGACCCCAAGGACTCCTGGGATGTTTGGGTCCTCAGGTGGTCCAGAACCTGATCTCCCATGGCAGTGTGGGATGGGAAGGGGTCTGTGGGACTGAGGAAGCAATGGCAGTCCCCACTCACCAACCAAAGATGAGGGCTGTGCATAATGAGCAGTTCTCAGACAAGATGGAAGCCAAATGGTGTTGGGTAGCTGAGCCTTCTCTGGTGGTAAGCAACATCGTGCACAGAGTGCAGCCATGTGCTCCGAGCAAGGAGCACAGGTTTGTGCAAGAGGCCCGGATGCAGGGCAGTGCCTTCATGACTGTATTGTGTCCAGCAGGTGGCAGCAGAGCTGCGGTGCTCCCAAGTGCCGTAACAACTGCACGGAGAGATGTGTTGGTCTCTGTGGAAACAGCAAGGAACTGGAATCTGCGTTTCCCGGCATGCCCCGGAATCTCACTTTGCTGACTGGTCATTGTCCGCCCAGCAGGTAAGGGCGATGCACACCCGCCAGCGTTTACCCATTCCAGAGCCCGGCACAATAGGGTTCCCCCAGAGCTCTGAATTGCGCTTCATGGTGCCCACAGAAGGCTGCCTATCCTCTTTGTTCTGTGTCTTGCTTGTCTCTGGTCTTGCACTGTTTTCACTATTTCATTCTCTTGTCCTCCTATTTTTGTGTCCTTGCCCCATTCTCTTGGCCATTCCCCTTGGCTTTGTGTTGCCACATTCATGTCGGCATTCAGTTTTGGCGTTCCCTGCCGTATTGTCTGGGCCGTCATCCTTGGCATTTCCTTCCATGTTCTCTTGGCCCTTGCCTTTGCCTGGGCATTCCCTTGCCCTCCTGTTTTGTGGAACCTGCACCTGGG
>NW_011141312.1:0-372 GCF_000146605.3 Meleagris gallopavo
AGCTGCAGCTTCTGCATCATCTCCACAAGGCTGTTCATTGCGGAGCGCTGGAAGGAAACCAGGCAAGTTTGATTTCCTCAAACACACAGCTGGGTGTTTTTCTATGACATTGCTTGCCTTTGGATTCTGCAATATCTTTCACGTCTGACAGACGGAGGCACTGAGAACAACAAGAGCCGTGTCTGTGCTCACCAAGGACTCACCTCAGCAGCAGCAGCAGCTCTCATAGAAGCCTTCTTCAGTTTGCACTCTTCTCTCTTTTCGTGTCTTCTTGCTATAAAGCAAGAATAAAACGGAATTACATTTTGTCAGCAGCAAAACTGACAGAAACAGGGGTACCATACAAACAGATGGCAGAAACAGACAAAGGAA
>NW_011141313.1:0-580 GCF_000146605.3 Meleagris gallopavo
ATTTATAGAAATTGCAAAGAAAAGACACGTCATAAATTCTAGTATATTTGGTTTGCTGTACTTGCCAAGCATATCATCAATTAATATTAAGATGCTACAATTATAAACAAGAGAGTCAGGCAAACAAGATTATAATTACAAAAAGAGAATGGTAGCAAACTTACCCATATGCTGGCCTTCGTTATCGAACTCCATCACAGTAGATTTCCAGAAAAGATTGTTCCCCACTGCTGGTCAGTTTTTAAATGGGTCCAGGAGGGGCAGAGCCAGACTCCGCCCTTCTGGCAGCACCGGTTGATTGCCTTCAGCTGTGCTCCGTGCTGAGTCATCGCTGCCTCAGGTGATCAATCAGAGCTTCAGGCCATGACTCAGCAGTTTTCATACAGTCACCAATGGGCATCAGGGACAGACTGGGATTAAAATATGTGGGTTATCGCAGGTCCTCCAGCTATAAACCTCCATTGGCAGCCTTTCACGTTATTCGTTTTCTTTGCCCTATGGCTGTACCGGCACTTTAAGGGCCCACCTGAAGCTGTGATGGAACACCTGGGGAGTGGTGCGGCCCTGCAGCACAGCTGGG
>NW_011141314.1:0-516 GCF_000146605.3 Meleagris gallopavo
TTTTCTACAGATCACAGCAGAACGAGTCTGCCTGCCCCAGCGGAAGAGCTGCCTGCATGGAACTGCAGACAGAGTCGGCTGTGGTGGAATTTATCATCAACCACGCTGATGTCCTCTTCTGCTCCAAATCCAGCTCAGACATGGCAGATGGAGCAGGTGAGTGTCTTCCTGCATTAGCTTTATCTTGATCTGACATCTTGACCAAATGCAGGCCTTCTCCAAGACTCTTGAACTACGCTTTTACTATTGAGGGGACAGCAGACTTCTGGGCTTAGGTTAGAATTGGCATCCAGTTGCTGAGAATGCGCAAACCCAACCTTGACAAGAAGAAAACCATCACTGTCATTATGGTGTTTTGCACGCAGGAGAAGCTTGATGAAAGTGTGGCAGCGAAGCTCTCTCAGTTCCCTGCCCCCATTTTCTAGGGATTTTGTTTGCCTGTTTTGATACAGTGAGCTGCTCTTCATTATGACTGCGTCCTTTGCCATAAACACATCTCTGACCGCATGGTTATTT
>NW_011141315.1:0-760 GCF_000146605.3 Meleagris gallopavo
ATGTCAGCAGAGCTTGGCATTGGTTGGATCACGGGCAGCTTTTCTCTCTGCCTTGTTGCCAGGCTCTGCTCTTCTGATGAGCCTCGTCCTGCCCTCCTGCTCTGCCATGACAGAGGCACCTGGGATGGCTGCGGCTGCCTCTGTGAGAGATGGTTGTTGGGAAGCTTGAAGGTTTCAGAATATTCAGCATCAAACTCTTGCTCAGAGTGAGAAGCTGCAAAGGACTGCAACGTGTTGCAGACGCTTCCAGTAGCTTCTCGAGTGGCTCTAAGGGAAGCCTGCGAAGACACTTTGTCAGAGGCTTCCATTCCGGGGAAGGGTTTCCCACTTCCTAACAATCTTTGTCTGATGCTGAGGGAGGGCCTCCTTAACGCACTGGCAGGTGGATCCAGCGCCTTCACCCCCTCAACTCTTCTTTCTAAGTGCCTCTTGAAGACTCTGCTCTTCCCTGTGCTGTTCAGACACAGCTCTGAACTCACGATCTCTGTGGAATTGTGGCTTTCTTCTTGAGGCAGTTTCAGTAAGGATATTTGCAGGGAGCTTGGCACCCTTGCTGCTTGCCTCAAGTTTAGGCAACTTGACAGGTGACTTCACTGCACGCCCCATGCTCTTTGAATCTGCCAGAAGGTCTTCCTGAACAAAAGCCACTTTCAGCCTTCTATTCTGACCAGCCTGACGAGTGTTGCTCGGAGGAGGGCCAGCTGGTTTGTGAGGCTGCCGTGGACTGCCTTTCTCCTCCACAACCACGTCCACAGCAGTG
>NW_011141316.1:0-852 GCF_000146605.3 Meleagris gallopavo
ACACTGAAGTGGAAGAAGGCCCCACACTTTTACAGGAGAAATTGCACACAGTCATTGACTTTCCATCTGAAAGGTGAAGAGGAGTTTCTTTTGCAGCACCTATCATAATTGTTTGGGTGTTGTTTGTTTGTTTGTTTGTTTTCCATTATTAGAAACGCAAAACTTGCTGAAACTAAGTTACCCTGATTGTGCCTGCAGTGTTGCAGCGAATTCCCACTCCCTTGGGACCCTGAGGACTCAGCTCACACACTATTTGCCCGATGGGCTCAGCTGAGCCACACAACGGTGCCGTTCCTTCCTGGTCAGGCAGGCAGACACGAGGTGTTCAAAGCCATCTGACGGCTGTCCTTGCCTGCACTGCCTGCACCTGGAAACATGGGAGTTTTCCAGAGTTCAGGACACGCGTCTGAAACAAATTCTGGTTCTCCTCTCAGCAGAGCTGTTGGACAGACCTGTTGGCTCTAGATAGTAAACGTGGCAGTGAGATGAGGCCAATGTAAGATGTATGAGTAAGAGATGCTTTGGAATGCCTTCTATGGCTGCGCAGTTCCTCAGAAGCAGTGACACCTGCCAGCTTCATCCAAGCTTTCCCTTAGATGCTGTTCTGTACAGCTGTGGAGCCACAGTGCTCCACAACAGTTATAATGTGTCCTGATTAAAAAAAAAAGGACAGGTGCCTGCATCAGATGTCCGTGGCTGCAGAGGCTCTTCCAGAAGAAGAAGAAGGCAGCAGAACCTTATGCTCACACTGCAGTACAAATGCTACAGGAGCAGAAACAACCGGGCAGCTCTGGGTTCCTCCCGGGAAGGCAGAACTGCACAGAGATGCACCAAGGAGCACTGAACTGGGAA
>NW_011141317.1:0-602 GCF_000146605.3 Meleagris gallopavo
GTGTCATAGTGCGGAGTGTGGTGTAGCAGATTAGGGGGAATTGGGGAGGTATTCCTAAGAGAACTGTCATTTCTGGGTGAAAAGGTCTTATGTGGGGGGAAAAGGTGAGGAATGTGTGAGAAAGCTGGTGTTTCTGGGAGTAAATGCCATCTTTTGGGGGCTAGAAATGGTCTTTTCTGGTGGGATGTGCCACGTATTTGTGAGGCAATCGGTGTTTGTGAGGGCCAATGGCATATATTCTGGATCGAAATGGTCTTTCCGCAGTAAAAGGCCAAAAGTCTGGGAGTAAGTGTCATGATGAGGAATGTAATGGAGTGTAATTGGGAGGAACTGGGAGGCATTTCTCGGAGTCGTGGTCTTTGTGGGTGCATATGTCCCATTTAGGGAAGGAAAGGAGTATTTCTTAGCAGAACTGCCATAGCATTTAGGGAAAATGTCCTATCCTTGGGAGACAAGTGGTATTTGTGGGAGAAGATGTCCTATTCTTGGTTGTCAAGTGTCCTATTTGGTCTTGTCATCTAGTCTTTTTTGGGAGAAAAACGTGCGGTAGTTTGAAGAAAACAGGTATGCCTGGGAGAAAATACCATCTTTTTGGAAGCACA
>NW_011141318.1:0-598 GCF_000146605.3 Meleagris gallopavo
AACTCCCTTTCTGTACTCTTCCAGGGTGCTGTTTGTGCCACTACAGATGAGGAGCGGCTGGTGAGAATGAAGGACGTCATCCAGCAGCTGCCCGCTCCTCACTACAGGTCAGTGTTGCCCTCAGCCTGCTGAGCTCAGCCCTGCTGCACGTCAGAGGGCACTGGTGCCATGCCAGGCTTGTGTCACGCTGCAACACGATGCCTGTGTGTGCTGAAGCGGTTGAAGGCTACACGGGGTGAATTTATTGGCTCAGTTCCTGGGCACGGGGGCACGCTTGGTGCAGCTGATGGCTGCGGCTGTGCTGTGCTGGGCCTTGGTGCTGCAGCGTGGCACTGAGTCAAGTTGGATCTACTTGGTCTTCAGTGACAGTAGCAATAACAAGAACCAGCATGAATTGAGGTTTGCTTTGTGAATGGCAGCACGGCGTGCTCCTTGGTGCTGAACACTGCCTCTCTTGTTTTCCAGGACACTGGAGTACCTGATGAGACACTTGGCTCATCTGGCTGGGAGCTCCTCCATCACAAACATGCATGCTAAGAACTTAGCTATTGTGTGGGCTCCAAACCTCTTAAGGTAAACTTCTGGTTCCGTTTCAACA
>NW_011141319.1:0-611 GCF_000146605.3 Meleagris gallopavo
TGCAAAGCAGTGCAAAGCAAACTTGGAATGGAAACAAAAGAGGAAACCAAAGCAATGGAGGAAAAAAAAAGGAAAAGAAAGAAAAAATCATAGAAGTGAAACAAAGCCCAGAAAAATCTTTTGAAAAGAAGGAAAATGAAAAGGATTACTCTTAGAAAAGAAAAACTAATGGGAAGAAAGGAATGCAAAGAAAAAATGAGAAAATGAAGAAAACAGTGGAAAGCAAAGAGAAAAATGCAGTAAGGAAAAATAAGGGGAAAAAAAGCAAAGAAAACCAATGACATCCAAATCAACATAGAAGACATTTTTAGATTTTTTAATAAAAATATAAGAGAAAAAAAAAAAGACAAAGCAAAGCAACGACATCCAAAGCAAAACAATACAACACAAACAAACAAAACAAAGCAAAAACCCAAAAGCAAAGAAAAATAAAACAATTTTTAAAAACCAGTAGAAAAGCACAGAAAAAAAAAAAGAAATGCAAAGAAAAATCAAAACCATACAGTGCAATATCATGGCAAAGTAAAGCATTCAAACAGGGAAAGTGAAAGGAAAAAAGCCAACTAAAGCTAAACAGAGTAAATGAAAAAAAGCGAGGAAAAAATAAAAAG
>NW_011141320.1:0-498 GCF_000146605.3 Meleagris gallopavo
GCCTCCTGGCTGCTGCTCCCAAACACGGGGAACCGCGCGGCGCAGCTTCTGAGGAGAGAAAGGAAGAAACGTCGGTGGGGACGGGCAGCCAAGGTTTGCACAGAGCTTCCAGGTCGTGCCAGAGATAGATTATCAGAGCGCTGAGAGATTAATTATCACTAAGGGAAAATACAGCCTAAGCCATGTCCATTCATTAGCCCGGGCTGTCAGCAGCGAGCGCAAAATCCAACTGGTTTTTGAGGTCACAAAGGACCAGCAGGGCTCCTCCTGCTCCACCTCTTCCCTTAAAAAATGAGAAAAAAGAGAAACACCACACAAAAGAAACCCAGCCATACCTTTCTTCTCACAGAGCAGGAATTGGAACCATCTCCTTGCTGAGACATGATGGCTAAGTGTCAGAGGAAGCCCGAGGTCTCAGGGTTCTCTCCACAGGAACCCTCCCTCGCTCCTGGAAGGAGCTGGCTTCACTCGTTCTTCAACCGCCTTGATCCCCGAGTT
>NW_011141321.1:0-571 GCF_000146605.3 Meleagris gallopavo
TTTGAAAGGGCCAGCACATCCACCATGTCTCTGGCAACCTGTGCCACTGCCTCAGCACCCTCACTGTACAAGACATTTTCCTTAGATTTCACCTCCATTTTCCCTTGTTCTTTCCTTTAGGTATTGAAAGGCTGTTACCAGGTTCCCTTGGAGCCTTCACTTTCGTCCAGGAGGCTGAACAGCCCAGCTCTCCTTGCTTACAGGACAGGGGTTCCATCCTTGGGTTCGTGTTTGTGGCTGTACTCTGGATGCACTCGCACAGCTCCATGTCTCCCTGCACTGAGGACTCCACATCTGGACGCAGCACTGCAGCTGAGGCCTCACCAGCGCAGAGCAGAGGGATGGGGATCTCCTCCCTTTCGCCCGCTGACTGCGCATCTTTGGATGCAGCCCAGGATACGGTTGGCTTTCTGGGCTGGAAGGGCCCACTGCTGGCTTGTGTCCAGCTCCCACCCACCAGTACTCCCAGGCCGTATGGAGCAGGACTACGCTCAGTCCTTTCATCCCCTAGCATGTTTTGGTGGTGGCTGTTCCCTCATCCCAGCTACTGACCCTGCACTTGGATTTGTGG
>NW_011141322.1:0-601 GCF_000146605.3 Meleagris gallopavo
CTCCACAATACCACTTCTCTCCCAAGGATAGGACATTTTCCCTAAATGCTATGGCAGTTCTGCTAAGAATACTCCTTTCCTTCCCTAAATGGGACATATGCACCCACAAAGACCACGACTCCGAGAAATTCCTCCCAGTTCCTCCCAATTACACTCCATTACATTCCTCATCATGACACTTACTCCCAGACTTTTGGCATTTTACTGCGGAAAGACCATTTCGATCCTGAATATATGCCATTGGCCCTCACAAACACTGATTGCCTCACAAAGATGTGGCACATCCCACCAGAAAGACCATTTCTAGCCCCCAAAAGATGGCATTTACTCCCAGAAACACCAGCTTTCTCACACATTCCTCACCTTTTCCCCCCCACATAAGACCTTTTCACCCAGAAATGACAGTTCTCTTAGGAATACCTCCCAATTCCCCCTAATCTGCTACACCACACTCCGCACTATGACATTTTTCCCAAACTAGGACATTTTCTCCCAGAAAGGCCGCTTTTCCCCCAAAGTACACCGTTGGCTTCCAAAAGAACACATTCTCCCCAAGAAATACCACCCTTCTCCAATACAATGACATTACCTCCCAGTAATG
>NW_011141323.1:0-805 GCF_000146605.3 Meleagris gallopavo
GGGCTGGAGGTGGACAAAGCTTGCAAGGGGGTAAACCCAGGGGGCTGTAGGGGGCTTCTATGGCGTGGAAAGGGGTCTGAGGATGGACAGAGGAGGTTGTGAGGGGAAAGAGCAGAACGAGGCTTCTGTGAGCGAAAAGGGGCCTGGGGATGGACGGGTACGTCGTGGAGGGGAACTCGAGGGCTGGAAAGGGGGAAAGGGGGCTTTTGTAGGGCGGAACGGGGGGTCTGGGAGTGCACAGGAGGGTCATGTGGGGGAAAACAGGGGTGAGTTGGGTCTCTACTGGGAGGAAAGGGGCTCTAGGAGTGGACAGGGGGTGGCAGGGGAAATCCGGAGGGTTGTGGGGGGCTTCTATGGGACGGAAGGGGAGTCTGGGGGAGACCATAGGGGAGTGCTGTGGGGGAGAAGAGGAGAGTGGGATGGACGTCTGTGGGGTCGAAAAAGAGTCTGGGGGGAAACTTTGGGGGTTGTGGGGGGAAAGGGGTGAACAGAGTCTCTACGAGGCAGGAAGAGCATCTGGGGGTGGAGGGAGGGGTGGGAGGGAAGAGCCAGGGCTTGTGGGTTGTGGCTTCTATTGGGCAGAACAGGGGTCCGGCTGGGGGGATTGGAGGTCCAAATGAGGTCAAAATGACACCAGGGGTGAGTGAACAGCGCACAGGGGGGTAACAGGGGACTCTAGGGATCAGGAAAAGGGGCCAGGAGGTGGGGGGAGAAGGGAGGACGCGGGACCCTGGGAGTCAACGAGAGGGAAATGGGGGCTGGTAGGAGACTCTAGGGATCGGAACGGGGGAATTGGAGGGGGGCG
>NW_011141324.1:0-972 GCF_000146605.3 Meleagris gallopavo
TTCCCTGACATATGCTGGGAGTACAGCACAGCACAGAAGAAGCAGTTTCCAGAGGTTTCTGGAGTGCATAGAGGATAACTTCCTGATGCAGCTGGTCAGAGAGCCCGCGAGAGGAACTGCCCCACTAGACCTGCTGTTCACAAACAAGGAAGGTCTGGTGGGAGATGTGGAGGTTGGAGGCTGTCTTGGACAGAGGGACCATGAAATGATAGATTTCTCAATTCATGGTGGAGCCTGGAGGGGGAATAGTAAAACTGCTCCCTTGGACTTCCGGAGGGCGGACTTTGAATTGTTCAGGAGACTAATAGGGGGAGTCCCCTGGCATTCAGTCTTAGCGAGTAAAGGGGTCCAAGAGAGCTGGTTGCTCTTCAAGAAGGAAGTCTTAAGGGCGCAGGAGCAGGCAGTCCCCCTGAGCTGCAAAATGAGCCGGCGGGAAGAAGACCAGCGTGCATGAATAGGGAGCTATTCTTGAGGCTCCGTGAGAAAAGAGAATCTACCTACCGCCTGTGGAAAGAGGGACAGGCAACTCAGAATGAATACAAGGAAGTCGTTACGATGTGTAGAGGTGAAATCAGAAAGGCAAAAGCCCAGCTTGAATTTAACCTGGCCGCTGGGGTGAAAAGGAATAAGAAACTCTTTTATAAATACATTGACAGTAAGAGGAGGACAAAGGAGAATATCCACTCTTTGCTGGATGAGGCTGGGAATGTGACCACTGAGGATAAGCAAAAAGGCGGAGGTTCTGAATGCCTTCTTTACATCTGTCTTTAAAAGTCAGACCAGTTATCCTCAGGATACTCCTCTCTCTGACCTGGTAATCTGGGCTGGGGAGCATGCTAACCCCACTGTGATTCTGGAAGAACAGTCAGAGACCTACTACTCCAACTGGACTGCCACAAGTCTACGGGGCCAGATGAGATCCACCCGAGAGTGCTGAGGGAACTGGTGGAGTGATAGCTGAGCTGCTTTCCA
>NW_011141325.1:0-445 GCF_000146605.3 Meleagris gallopavo
AAACGTAGAGTCTTCGGTGATAAAACTGGAATTTCTGGGCCAGAATATCATATTTTGCGAGAAAGCTACTATTTCTCGGAGAAAACGTCATATTTCTGGTTGAAAAACGGTATTTGTGAGAGGAAACTGCAGTTCCTGGCAGAAACTGCATATTTTTGGGAGAAAGCGGCTATTTGCGGTATAAAATGTCGTATATTTGCGATAAAACTGGCATTTCTTGGAGAAAATATCATATTTTTGGGGAAAAAGCTACTATTTCTTGGAAAAGGTGTCATATTTAAGGGAAGAAATCTGGTATTTCTGGAGAAAATGTCATGTTTGGGGATAAAATAGGTATTTCTGGTGAAAAACGTAGAGTCTTCGGTGATAAAACTGGAATTTCTGGAGCAGAATATCATACTTTGGGAGAAAACCCGTATTTCTTGAAGAAAATGTCATGTTTTGG
>NW_011141326.1:0-637 GCF_000146605.3 Meleagris gallopavo
ATGTCCTATTTTTGGGGAGAATCCTGGTATTTCTGTGAGAAAATGTGGTATTTCTGGCTGAAAACTGCAATTCCTGGCAGAAAATGTCCTATTTTGGGGGAGAATCCTGGTATTTCTGGTAGGAAACGTTGTGTTTTGGGTGAGAAAACCGGTATTTTCTGGGAGATATTGCCATATTGTTGGGGAGACAACTGGTATTTTTGGTGAGAAAATGTAATATTTCAGGAAGAAAGGTGCAATTCCTGGGAGAAAACGTCATGTTGGGGGAGAAAACTGCCATTTTCTGAGAGAAAATGGCCTACTTGCGGGCGAAAACTGGTATTTCTGGTAGGAAACGCTGAGTTTTTGGTGAGAAAACTGGCATTTCCTGGTACAAAACGTCCTATTTCTGGGAGAAAGCTGGTATTTCTGGGGAGAAAATGTCCTGTTTCTGGTTGAAAAAATGGGTATTTTGTGGGAGGAAAACTGCAGTTCCTGGCAGAAAATGGCATGTTTTTGGGAGAAAACTGGTATTTGTGGTGGAAAATGTCGTATTTTTGTGATAAAACTGTCACTTGTTGGAGAAAATACTACTTTTTGGGGAGAAAGCTGCCATTTCTGAGAGTTAAATGCCGTATTTCCGGGAGAAAACTGGTAT
>NW_011141327.1:0-580 GCF_000146605.3 Meleagris gallopavo
CCTCACTACAGGTCAGTGCTGCCCTCAGCCTGCTGAGCTCAGCCCTGCTGCACTTCAGAGGGCACTGGTGCCATGCCAGGCTTTGTGTCACGCTGCAACACGATGCCTGTGTGTGCTGAAGCGGTTGAAGGCTACACGGGGTGAATTTATTGGGTCAGTTCCTGGGCACGGGGGCACGCTTGGTGCAGCTGATGGCTGCGGCTGTGCTGTGCTGGGCCTTGGTGCTGCAGCGTGGCACTGAGTCAAGTTGGATCTACTTGGTCTTCAGTGACAGTAGCAATAACAAGAACCAGCATGAATTGAGGTTTGCTTTGTGAATGGCAGCACGGCGTGCTCCTTGGTACTGAACATTGCCTGCGTTGTTTTCCAGGACACTGGAGTACCTGATGAGACACTTGGCTCATCTAGCTGGGAGCTCCTCGGTCACAAACATGCACGCTAAGACTTAGCCATTGTGTGGGCTCCAAACCTCTTAAGGTAAACTTCTGGTTCCGTTTCAACACAACGCTTCCATCTGTTCTCCAGTTAGAAAAGCAGTCCTCCTTCTCTCCATCAAATGAGCTCTTCTCCTGTAAAATCT
>NW_011141328.1:0-816 GCF_000146605.3 Meleagris gallopavo
CTTTTTTGTCTTTTTTGTCTTTTTTGTCTTTTTTGTCTTTTTTGTCTTTTTTGTCTTTTTTTGTCTTTTTTGTCTTTTTTGTCTTGTTGGTGCTTGTTGGTGTCTTTTTTGGGTTTTTTTTGGCTTTTGTGTGCTCTTGTATGCTTTTGTGTCTTGTGTGCTTTTTTGTACTTTTTTGGTTTTTGTGTTTTTATTTTTGCTTTTCTGCTGTTGATGATTAGTTTTTGCTTTTTTTTCCCCTTTTTCGGCTTTTTTGTGTTTTTCATTTCATGTTTGTTTTTGTTGTGATTTTTGTATTTTTGATGTTTATTTTTGTTATTTGTTTCTTTGTTTTTGATTTATGTTGGTTTGGGTTTTTTATTTTCTGGGGGTTTTTTGCTTTGTTTTTTGCTTTTTTCTTTTTGTGTTTTTTTTTATGTCTTTTTGTGTGTGTTTTCATTTCTTTTTTGTCATGTTTTTCTTTTCTATGTTTTATGTGTTTTGCCTGGTTTGTCTCCTTTTGTATTCTCGGTTTTTTTAACTCTTTCTTTGTTCTTTGCTTTTTTAGGTTTTCTGTTTTCTTTTGTTTGTTTTGTTTTTGCCTTTTTTATTTTAATTTTTTACTTTTTTGTTTTTAGTTTTTGTTTGTTTTTGTTTTGAATGTCGCTGTTTTCCTTTGCTTTCTTTTGTTTTTCTTTAGTTTCCTTATGGTTTTTTTTCTTTGCTTTTCCACTGTTCTCTTCAGCTTTGGTTAGATTTTTCTTTGCAGTTACTTCCTCTTGCATTCGCTTGTTTTTTCCACCCTTTCTTTGTCTGAATCCTTTGCTTTGCCATGAT
>NW_011141329.1:0-785 GCF_000146605.3 Meleagris gallopavo
TGTTTCTGGGAGTAAATGCCATCTTTTGGGGGCTAGAAATGGTCTTTCTGGTGGGATGTGCCACATCTTTGTGAGGCAATTGGTGTTTGTGAGGGCCAATGGCATATATTCTGGATCGAAATGGTCTTTCCGCAGTAAAATGCCAAAAGTCTGGGAGTAAGTGTCATGATGAGGAATGTAATGGAGTGTAATTGGGAGGAACTGGGAGGCATTTCTCGGAGTTGTGGTCTTTGTGGGTGCATATGTCCCATTTAGGGAAGGAAAGGAATATTTCTTAGCAGAACTGCCATAGCATTTAGGGAAAATGTCCTATCCTTGGGAGAGAAGTGGTATTTGTGGGAGAAGATGTCCTATTCTTGGTTGCAAGTGTCCTACTTGGTCTTGTCATCTAGCCTTTTTGGGAGAAAACGTGCGGTAGTTTGAAGAAAACAGGTATGCCTGGGAGAAAATACCATCTTTTTGGAAGCACAGGCCCAATTTCCAAGTGAAATGTGGTATTTCTGGGAGAAAATGACAAGTACGTGGAGAAAAGTGGACAATTGTGGGAAAGACTGACTTCTCTTGGAGGGCAAGTGTGGTATTTTTGGTGTGAAAGGGTCCTTTGGGGAGAAAACGGGGTGTAGATGGGAGAAAATGTCCTGTTGAGGAGTGCCTAGCAGTATTTTGAGAGAAAAGGGAAGGTACTTGTCAGAAAAGTGCTCTTTCTGGGAGAGAGTAGCATAGTTGGTTGGAAAATGCCACCCATGTGTGAGAAAGCTGCTTTGTTTCCGGGAGAAAATAGCATT
>NW_011141330.1:0-518 GCF_000146605.3 Meleagris gallopavo
GTGGAGAAAATGGGTATTTCTGGGAGATAGCGACATTTTTCTGGGAGAAAAGTGCCATTTTTTGCAGAAAATGCCGTATTTTCAGGGAGAAACCTGAGATTTGTCGTAGAAACTCTCGTATTTCTGGGAGAAAAGCGGGGATTTCTGGTAGAAAATATCATATTTCTGGGGAGAATACTGCAACTTCGGGGAGAAAATGTCATATTTTTGGGGAGAAAAGCTAGGTATTCTGGGAGAAAATATATTTCTGAGAGAAAACTGCAATTTTGTGGAGAAAACGCCATGTTTCTGGTTGAAATATGGGATTTGTGGGAGAAAAGTGCAGTTCCTGGCAGAAAATGGCGTACTTTTTGGGGAGAAACGTGGAATTTCTGGGAGAAAATGGCATATTTTTGCGAGAAAACTGGTATTTCTGAGAGAAAAATGTTATATTTTTTGGGGAGAAAACTCCTATTTCTTGGAGAAAATGTCATATTTTGAGGATGAAAAACTGGCATATCTGGGAGAAAATGCCGTGT
>NW_011141331.1:0-877 GCF_000146605.3 Meleagris gallopavo
AAAACAGTGCAAGACCAGAGACAAGCAAGACACAGAACAAAGAGGATAGGCAGCCTCTGGGCACCATGAAGCGCAATTCAGAGCTCTGGGGGAACCCTATTGTGCCGGGCTCTGGAATGGGTAAACGCTGGCGGGTGTGCATCGCCCTTACCTGCTGGGCAGACAATGACCAGTCAGCAAAGTGAGGTTCCGGGGCATGCCGGGAAATGCAGATTCCACTTCCTTGCTGTTTCCACCGAGACCAACACATCTCTCCGTGCAGTTGTTACGGCACTTGGGAGCACCGCAGCTCTGCTGCCACCTGTTGGACACAATACAGTCATGAAGGCACTGCCCTGCATCCGTGCCTCTTGCACAAACCTGTGCTCCTTGCTCGGAGCACATGGCTGCACTCTGTGCACGATGTTGCTTACCACCAGAGAAGGCTCAGGTACCCAACACTATTTTGCTTCCATCTTGTCTGAGAACTGCTCATTATGCACAGCCCTCATCTTTGCTTTGGTGAGGTGGGGACTGCCATTGCTTCCTCAGTCCCACACACCCCTTCCCATCCCACACTGCCATGGCAGATCAGGTTCTGGACCACCTGAGGACCCAAACATCCACGAGTCTTTGGGTCCTGACGAGATGAGTCCCAGAGTTCCGAGGGAATTCACCGCTGCAGTCACCGAGCCACTCTCCATGGTATTTCAGAAGTCGAGGCAGTCAGGTCAAGTCCCTGGTGAGGAGAAAAAAGGTGACAGCACACCTCTCAGGAAGGATAGAAAGTGTGACGCGGGGAACTACCAGCATGTCAGTCTCACCTCTGGGCTGGTCACGGATCATGGAGCAGATCATCCTGGAAGTGACTCTCAAGCACACATTCCAGTGCGTCACC
>NW_011141332.1:0-422 GCF_000146605.3 Meleagris gallopavo
GCAACCCATATCGCCCCGTGTTGCCCCATATGGACCCCATATTGACCTCATAGTGACCCATATTGACCCCATATCACCCCATATCGACCTCATATCGCCTATCTTGACCCATATCAACCCCAATCGAACCCCATGTCACCCCATACTGCCCCATAGCAACCTCATATAAAACTCCAGATCGCCCCTAGCAACCCCATATTGCCCCCTCTGGCCCCACAGTGACCCCATATCACCCCTCTCACCCCATATTGCCTCATATTGACCCCATATTGACCCCATGGGGCATGGGGCTTCAATGACCACAATGACCCCGAATGTCCTCACCTGACCCCAGTGACACCGGTGACCCCAACGACCCCACACTGACCCACAAAACCTCCCACGATCCCAAGATTCCCACTGACAACAAAGATCCCATATGA
>NW_011141333.1:0-368 GCF_000146605.3 Meleagris gallopavo
AAGTAAGGACTGGGCATCTCTGCCACCGAGGGAGAGTTTTGGGAGAAAACTGGGGAAAAAAAAAAAATGTATTGAACTTTGAGTTGTTACTCAAACGTAACACTTCCCTGAAATCACACGGCTCACGTACCTTGCAGCTGTCAGTTGGTGAGAACAATAACTCTCTAGGTAGTGGAATAGAATATTTTACTCCTGAACCTGCAGCTTTCCTCTGGAAAGATCCTCCTCTTCACTTCAAATGCTCGGAAAGCGTCTTCAGTTTTTGCCTTCAACTGCATCCAGCACTGCAAATGCTACATGAGCCTCTTCTTCATAGGCTGCAACCTGAAAGACCTACAACCAAAGCAGAAGACAATTCATACCTAACA
>NW_011141334.1:0-591 GCF_000146605.3 Meleagris gallopavo
TAAATCCATGGAGGTAACGGATACATCAAATGGGGACCAGAATTCCCAAAACAGCCTATTGGAGGGCTGATCAACTTGATTTCCTCCCAGCCGGTGGCAATCTAATGTCTCAGCTATCAAAAGAAGACGTTCTCCTGCTCGAGCAAGTGACAACAGTAAGACCACATCACGTTTTGCCTTGTGGCATTACCTACGTGACCATGGAGAAGATATGAAGGAGTGGCATAAACAACCTACTCCTGACTTCAAGCACGGGTAAGAGAGTTACAAGACAAATCAACCACCAAGGTGAACTTCTCTAAAAAGGTGATTGCTCCAGTTGCTGCAGACAGTGAAGGTAACAAATAGAGGGGCCCTGCCCCCAGCCAGGGGGGGAAAGGGATAATAGAGTTTATTGGACTGTGTGGATTAGATGGCCTGGCACATCAGAATCACGAAAATATAAGGCCCTGGTGGATACTGGTGCACAGTGCACTCTAATGCCCTCGAGTCACCAAGGGACAAAATCAATTTATATTCATGGGGTGACTGGAGGTTCCCAAGAGCTGACTATGTTGGAGGCCGAAATCAGCCTCACTGGTAAAGACTGGC
>NW_011141335.1:0-577 GCF_000146605.3 Meleagris gallopavo
GGGAGGGGTGGAGCCTGGCTCTGCCCCACTCCACAGCCAAACTGCCCCCAGCTGTGCTCGCAGGGCTGCACCCCGCCCCAGGTGTTGCCACAAAAACAGGAGGGCAAGGGAATGCCCAGGCAAAGGCAAGGGCCAAGAGAACATGGAAGGAAATGCCAAGGATGACGGCCCAGACAATACGGCAGGGAACGCCAAAACTGAATGCCGACATGAATGTGGCAACACAAAGCCAAGGGGTCATTAGGCCAAGAGAATGGGGCAAGGAACACAAAATAGGAGGACAAGAGAATGTAATAGTGAAAACAGTGCAAGACCAGAGACAAGCAAGACACAGAACCAAAGAGGATAGGCAGCCTTCTGGGCACCATGAAGCGCAATTCAGAGCTCTGGGGGAACCCTATTGTGCCGGGCTCTGGTATGGGTAAACGCTGGCGGGTGTGCAGCGCCCTTACCTTCTGGGCAGACAATGACCAGTCAGCAAAGTGAGGTTCCGGGGCATGCCGGGAAATGCACATTCCACTTCCTTGCTGTTTCCACCGAGACCAACACATCTCTCCGTGCAGTTGTTACGGCACTT
>NW_011141336.1:0-1045 GCF_000146605.3 Meleagris gallopavo
GCATGGATGCAATTAGCACATAGCCTATTAATTACAGCCATCCAGCTTGAGATCCTCCAGAAAAGCAGAGCTCACAGCTCTGAAATCAAGCAGGAATCACTCACCCCATTCTAAGGGCTCACCCCACACCCCAAAGGAAGCAGTCTCCAGATTCAGATGCTGCTCTTACACCTAGCAGCCCTTCAGTGCACTTGCCATCCCCCAAAAAGAGAAGATCACAGCCCTGAAAGAAAAAAGAAACCACTTACCCCATTCCAAGGACCAATACTCCCCCACACTCTCAAGTGAAGGAAGCAGCTTCCAGCTCCAAATACCTACCAGCCCTTAAGTACGCTCAGGGTTCCCTGCTAAAAAAGAGAGAGAGCAGCTCCACAATGGAGGAGAAAAAAAAATACACTCACTCCATCACCAAAGAACAAGGCATACTCCAAAGGAAGCACTCCCCAGGTTCAGATGCTGCCCCTACTCTTCCCAGCCCTTACATAGGATCAGGGAGGGGTTGGAGCCTGGCTCTGCTCCACTCCACAGCCAAACTGCCCCCAGCTGTGCTCGCAGGGCTGCACCCCGCCCCAGGTGCGGGTTCCACAAAAACAGGAGGGCAAGGGAATGCCCAGGCAAAGGCAAGGGCCAAGAGAACATGGAAGGAAATGCCAAGGATGACGGCCCAGACAATACGGCAGGGAACGCCAAAACTGAATGCCGACATGAATGTGGCAACACAAAGCCAAGGGGTCATTAGGCCAAGAGAATGGGGCAAGGAACACCAAAATCGGAGGACAAGAGAATGTAATAGTGAAAACAGTGCAAGACCAGAGACAAGCAAGACACAGAACAAAGAGGATAGGCCAGCCTTCTGGGCACCATGAAGCGCAATTCAGAGCTCTGGGGGAACCCTATTGTGCCGGGCTCTGGAATGGGTAAACGCTGGCGGGTGTACATCGCCCTTACCTGCTGGGCAGACAATGACCAGTCAGCAAAGTGAGGTTCCGGGGCATGCCGGGAAATGCAGATTCCACTTCCTTGCTGTTTCCACAGAGACCAACAC
>NW_011141337.1:0-1006 GCF_000146605.3 Meleagris gallopavo
CTTTGGCTGGGACAGTTCGGCAAGGGTTCTGCTTTTCAGTGGCCAGTGGGTGGTTCTCCACAGGAAGCATGGGTGGTTGTTGTTTCCTGGGTGCTCTGAGCGCTGTGTTGGCTTTGCCTCTGTGTCTCAGAGGTCTCCCAGTAAGACAATTGGAAGGAGCTGAATGTTGTTCTGTGAGGTCTCTGGGAATTGTTTCCCGTGGCCTGGAGAAAGTCTTTTGAAAGCTGTGGAATACCAGCCGTCAGGTCACCGGGCCTCTCTGCAGCTTTGGAACTTTTTGCCCCGTGTCATTAATTGAGCCCCTTCCGTCACTGCAGGTCAGTAAGGAAGAGAGAGGTGGGCGCACGCAGTGGGAACGTTTCTCACCTGTCCTTGATGACAGCCGTGTCTCCAGGCAGTGGCTTACCGAAGCCCAGGTTTAATCCGCTCACTGCGACTCGGGGCAATCCCACAGCTAAGTCCCTGAGAGGTGTTAGTTTTCATTCAGGTTTTAATTTTCTTTCCGGGTGACGTGTGACTTCCTGCTTCCTTTGTGGCAGAGAAGGGAAGGTACGGGTCAGGCTGTGCGCTGAGTGCAGTGCTCTGCCTTGCACAGCTGTCTTTGCCGGCCACTGCAGCCCTGAGCTGCTCCCGGTGCCTTCTGCAGAGCCAGCGGGCACCGTGCGTTGAGTTTAGGGGTGAGCTCCAGGAGGGCGTTCCTCTGGGCAGCTGCACACGGTGTAAGTTTTGTACGATCGTGGTGCCCCTGCACGTACCCGGGGAACTGTTTTCCAAGGCGCTCCTGTGCGGAAGGGAGAGAAACGGTGTCCTGAAGGAATCCCCTGCTTTAACTGCGTCCTGTGCCACTCCGACTGGGAGGATGTTTCATGAGAGTTGCTCTGTCCTGCGTTTGTTTGCAGACGTGAGTGGAGGAGGTGATCCAGCTTCCCCTCTGAGCCCCGAGACTGAAACTCGGGCGGATGGCATGGGTAAGTCGTGGCTTTGTAATTCCTTGGAGAGCTTTCCT
>NW_011141338.1:0-503 GCF_000146605.3 Meleagris gallopavo
ACGACACACACCCCAAATGACATTACACAACCCCAAAAAGACGTCACAACCCCATGTGATGTCACACAACCACATGTGATGCACTACCCCAAAATGACGTCACACACCCCATGTGACGTCACAACACTCAAGTGACATCACACAACCAGAAAAGACGTCACACACCCCTAAAATGACGTCACACACCCCATGTGACGTCACACCACCACGTGTGATGTCACACCCCCATAATGACGTCACAACCCCCATGTGACGTCACACACCCCATGTGATGTCACACCCACCCATGTGACGTCATAACCCAAAAAACTGACGTCAAACACCCCATGTGACGTCAAAACCCCCAAGTGACGTCACACGCCCAAAATAACGTCACAGAAGCCATTTGACGTAACACCACCACATGTGATGTCACACCCCCATAATGACGTCACAAACCCCATTTGACGTCACTCACCCCATGTGATGTCACACCCACTCATCTGACGTCATAACTCAAAAAA
>NW_011141339.1:0-560 GCF_000146605.3 Meleagris gallopavo
GCAGGAAAGAAAAGACAAAAGGGAAAGGGTTAAAAAAGAACAACAAATTTTAGTTAAACAAACAAAGAAATACAAAGAAAAAGCACAGAGATAGAATGCAGTATCATGGCAAACCAAAGGATTCGAACACAGAAAGTGAAAAAAAATCTAAAACAATTAATCAAGGTAAAAAAATTAATTAAAAAAACAGAGCAAAAGGAAAAAAAAAAAGAGAAGGAGCAATCAAGAAAGTAAGGGAAAAGCAAAGGAAAGAACGAAAACTAAAAACAATGCAAAGCAATGCAAAGCAAACTTGGAATGGAAAACAAAAGAAACCAAAGCAAATGGGAAAAAAAAAAAAAGAAAAGAAAAGAAAGAAAAAAATCATAGAAGTGAAACAAAGCCCAGAAAAATCTTTTTGAAAAAGAAGGAAAAATGAAAAGGATTACTCTTAGAAAAGAAAAACTAATGGGAAGAAAGGAATGCAAAGAAAAAATGAGAAAATGAAGAAAACAGTGGAAAGCAAAGAGAAAAATGCAGTAAGGAAAAAATAAGGGGAAAAAAAAGCAAAGAAAACCAAT
>NW_011141340.1:0-563 GCF_000146605.3 Meleagris gallopavo
AGATCTCTGCAGATGACGGCTATTCTCACTTTCAATGTCCCGTCCCATCCCCATTCACAAGCAATGCACCCTTTACAGTCACAGCGGGAGGCTCCGGCCCACACCTCTTTCTCCTACTCCGAGTTGTTCTTACAAGCCGCGGTGTGGGGGGGGGTAGGTATGGGGGATGTGTTCTCGTGCCGGCCCAAACTCTAATATCCAAACTCACTGTTTCCTTAACCTTTTTTGTCCATTTTTTGTTTGTTTTGTTTTTTCCTACAATTCCACTCTTTATACCTCAACTACATTTCCACATACCGTTAACAACTCCTTTTCCACATACCATTAAAAAATTGCATTTCCACATACCATTAAGACAGTTTTGTCCCAGTGCCTTCAAAAATCCACAAAATCAAACAATACAATTCCTCAACTTCCACAAATACCCAGCACTTGGTCTCATGATTAGAGTACTTAACTATAAAACTGACCCCGTTACTCCATTTAAGTTCCGGTTCTATCAATATTCTCCCTGGCTCACCAGCAATGTTTTCTCCACTGAGCCAAAAATACAACCCAGGGGG
>NW_011141341.1:0-364 GCF_000146605.3 Meleagris gallopavo
TTTTCTCCGGAAACAAAGCAGCTTTACTCACAAATGGGTGGCATTTTCCAACCAACTATGCTACTCTCTCCCAGAAAGAGCACTTTTCTGACAAGTACCTTCCCTTTTCTCTCAAAAAATACTGCTAGGCACTCCTCAACAGGACATTTTCTCCCATCTACACCCCGTTTTCTCCCCAAAGGACCCCTTTTCACACCAAAAATACCACACTTGCCCTCCAAGAGAAGTCAGTCTTTCCCACTATTGCCCACTTTTTCTCCCACGTACTTGTCATTTTCTCCCAGAAAGTACCACATTTCACTTGGAAATTGGGCCTGTGCTTCCAAAAAGATGATATTTTCTCCCAGGCATACCTGTTTTCTTC
>NW_011141342.1:0-468 GCF_000146605.3 Meleagris gallopavo
AATATCATATTTTTGGGGAAAAATCTACTATTTCTTGGAAAAGGTGTCATTTTTAAGGGAAGAAATCTGGTATTTCTGGAGAAAATGTCATGTTTGGGGATAAAATAGGTATTTCTGGTGAAAAACGTAGAAGATCTTCGGTGATAAAACTGGAAATTTCTGGGGGTCAGGAATATCATATTTTGGGAGTAAAGGCTAACTATTTCTCGGTAGAAAACGTCAATATTTCTGGTTTGAAAAACGGGTATTAGATTGGGAGAAAACGGTCCTAATTTCTGGTTTGAAAAATGGTAATTTGGTGGGAGGAAACTGGCAGTTCCTGGCCCGAAAATGGACAGTATTTTTGGGAGTAAAGGCGGACTATTTGCGGTATAAAATGTACGTATACTTGCGATAAAACTGGACATTTCTTGGAGAAAATATACATATTTTTGGGGGAAAAATTCGTAACTATTTCTTGGAAAAGGT
>NW_011141343.1:0-739 GCF_000146605.3 Meleagris gallopavo
GTTTTGGTGAGAAAACTGGAATTTCTGGTACAAAACGTCCTATTTCTGGGAGAAAGCTGGTATTTGTGGGAGAAAATGTCATGTTTCTGGTTGAAAAATGGTATTTGTGGGTGGAAAGTGCAGTTCCTGGCTGAAAACGGCATATTTTTGGGAGAAAACTGATATTTGTGGTGGAAAATGTCGTATTTTTGCGCTAAAACGGTCACTTGTTGGAGAAAATACCATATTTTTGGGGAGAAAACTGCCATTTCTGAGAGTTAAATGCCGTATTTCCGGGAGAAAACTGGTATTTCTGGTAGAAAACGCTGATTTTGTTGTGAGAGAACTGGTATTTCTGTTCCAAAATGTCATATTTCATGGAGAAATCTGCTATTTCTGGAAGAAAACGTGATATTTTCAGGGGAGAATCCTGCAATTTCTGGGTGAAAATGGCGTATTTTGGGGGGGAAACTGCCGTTTCTGAGAGAAGATGTCCTATTTTCGGAGGGAAAACCGGTATTTCTGTGAGAAAATGTGATATTTCTGGGAGAAAACTGCAATTCCTGGCAGAAAATGTCACATTCTTGGGGGGCGAATCCTTGTATTTCTGGTAGGAAACGTGTTTTGGGTGAGAAAACTGGTATTTCTGGAACAAAATGTAAATATTTCAGGGAGAAAAGCTGGTATTTCTGGGTGAAAATGTGATATTTCTGGGTAGAATATTGCCATTTCTGGGTGAAAATGGCGTATTTTGGGGGGA
>NW_011141344.1:0-659 GCF_000146605.3 Meleagris gallopavo
AGAGAGGGTTTTCCCTTCCACTCTTTTCCTGTCTGAATGCAGATTTGTCGCAGTGGAAAACCTGACTAGAATGAATTGTGGCTCGAAATAAAGGCAGAGACATAGTATTCAGAGGTAGGCGTAGTGCATTCTGCATGTAGCCAAGGCGAAGTGCAAACCGCTCCTTTCCGTTGCGCGCACAGCAGCCCGCTCACTCGTCGGAGAAAAGCAGCCGGCTGAAGTGGCCCGTTCTCGGCAAGCGAGAAACACGAGACCGCTGCTGACGGCTGAAAGCGGAGTTCGGGGAGAAACACAAATTCTCGGCCAGCTACGGCAAAGTCTCCGGAGCGGTTCAGCGCGAATGCCGCTTTCTACGCGTGAGAGCGAAGGAGTGCGATTCCGATGCCGACAAGTGCGAATTCAGCCTCCTGCACTACCTGCGAGTGGGGGGTTTTTTCTGGTCGCAGTCCTGAAAGGATCTCTCCCCACTTTCCTGAAACGCTCTCCCTGAGAGCACTACAGCTGTCGCTCCTCGAACTTGCAAATGCCTTATTAGAGCTTGTTTTCCCTTCCACTCTTTCCTGTCTGAATGCAGATGTGTAGCAGTGGAAAACCTCACTAGCATGAATTGTGGCTCGAAATAAAGGCAGAGACATAGTATTCAGAGGTAGGCGTAGTGA
>NW_011141345.1:0-698 GCF_000146605.3 Meleagris gallopavo
CCTTTCCTGTTCAGAGTATGTTTGTTGGCTTTGCTTTCAGTTGCTCCTGTGCTTTCCATTCTTTGCCTTGCCTTGCTTTGCCTCCCTCGTCTCCTTGCCCATGCCATTCCTCTGACCTTGCCTTCACTTACCTGATGCTGTCTCTGTGCCTTGACTGTTGTGTTTTTTCCTTTCCAGGCTTGTAGAAGTGCAGGCAGCTCTCTAGGCTTTTGTGCAGTGCTTGCTGCATTTGCAGCTCCTTCTCGGTTTCCCAGGTGGGTCCCCGCCTCGTGGGCATCCTTGCCTCTTGCCTTGTGCTGAACGGTCGGCTTTTGCTCTGCTGGCTGGGTGGATCCATGCCCGGTAGCTACCCTTCCCTCCTCCTTGGCATGACTGCCAGTGCTTTGCCTTCCTCCAGCGAGGTGTTTTGTTCCGACTGGCAGCCACAGACTCCTTCTGGGCTGGCGACCCTGAAGGTGCATGTGTGGTGGAGGCAGCAGCATGCCCAGTAGCTACCCTTTCCTCCTCCCGGGCACGGATGCCAAGATTTTGGCCTCCTGCACACTCGGTGGTCATCTGTGCTTTGCCATGACCTTGTTATTTTTTTTGCATTTTCATGTTGCTGCAATGGCTGCTGCTGCTGCATGGGTTGATTGGTTTGGTTTCCTTCGGTTTTGTTTTCCGTTGTTTGTTTTTCTGTTGGTTTCTGTCCTTTGGTT
>NW_011141346.1:0-518 GCF_000146605.3 Meleagris gallopavo
GCACACCATCCTACTCTCCTGAGCATTAGGCTGGCACAGGGATGCAGCTCTTTCTAGGCTCTCCCGATGCAGCCCGTGGCACCAGTACCTGTGTGCCACATGGATCTGAAAGCATTCTGCCTTCTGTGACATGCCCATGCCGTCACAATGCCAGTTCCCTGTACCACCTGCCCATCATGCAACAATCCCACTGTCCTTTTGACTAAATATCTCTGCACGGATGTCCATGTCAAAAATGGAACATCTCTCCAGCTGTGCAGCAGAGGACACGAGCTTCCATGCTCTAGTCATGATCTCCTCTCGGCCTCTGGCTCTCAAACACAAAGAACAAGATGCAAATCAGTTGCATCACAAACACTCCTTTCATCCTGTCTACTTCAACAGACAACCCAGACGGGCCCGCTCTCCTGCCCTCTTACTTCAGCCTCTGCACACCATCCTACTCTCCTGAGCATTAGGCTGGCACAGGGATGCAGCTCTTTCTAGGCTCTCCCATGCAGCCCATGGCACCAGACTGG
>NW_011141347.1:0-383 GCF_000146605.3 Meleagris gallopavo
ACTTTGTGAGGAAGAAAACATGCAGCAGAAGAAACACTATCTGACTCCTTTCACTGTGCCTCGGGTCTTTTCTAACACTGGAAGAGAGGCACAGATCTTCTGTTTCTCAGGGAGAGAAAGGAGTTACAGCTGTATCCAAAAAACCTAGAATCGGCTTTGGCTAGTACAATTCCTCCTACAATATATGTATGAATTAATTGGAGAGAGAGATTTCAAAGAAAAAGGTTATATTTTATGGGATGATACTACTTCAAAGCTGTATCAGTCACTTTAGTCACCTGTGGTGTAACACCGTAAATAAAAACAAAACCCCATCTGCAGGGCAAAATCAGGATTAAGTGAAAATTGAACAGGTTTTGGAGCCATTTCAACTATTTTTCCTT
>NW_011141348.1:0-333 GCF_000146605.3 Meleagris gallopavo
ACGGAAACAGCTGCGAGACGATCAAAAACTTCAAAGTACTCCCAAAAGAGCCAGGCTACGAATAACGCAGCAAATGCCAATGGGAACCTGGAACTCAGAGAACTTTACAGTCCCTAGGAGAAGAAAAAAGCCTCCTCGGGTGACTTGAGCTACAATGCCCAGCCACCTGAGGAAAAAGAGCTGGCCATCGGGCAGTTTATGGCACGACAGGAGATGGTGGTTCCCCTGTAACGGGGGCCTCCAGGCGGGACCAGAGGCCCTGTGTCAAATGAGCAACTTTTCGGTCCCCAAAAAGCGCACAACGGGTTACGACAGCGGTGGACACGGGCACGC
>NW_011141349.1:0-532 GCF_000146605.3 Meleagris gallopavo
GATGGGCATACATTTGAAATTAATCTTCAGTTTCTGGTGCCTTTTTAGTCTTAGTTCTAGACAAAACTGTGACTGCCTGCCACAATACCAAAACTATCACAAAGGCCTTAAGCGTCATCTGCAAATAATTAGAAAACAAACAAAAGAAAATCAACTCTGTATTTGTATTGCTCTTATTCTTAGATTAGATTATTTAAATACTCCTTTAAAGGATGATACTGATACGTTTTTCTAATTTTGTTACTTTTCTTTTGTTACTTCATTGCCCTGTGTAGTTTGTATATCTGTGGAATAGTAGGATTTCATCCTAAAATGAAATTGTGTACTCAATAAGCAGTTAATACAGCCTAAGCCACTACCAGAAAACTAACATTATAGTGTATTATAGATATATTGTAACAGTTGGCTTGAGAGAAAAGAAGGTTTGTTTTCGGTATGTTGATGAAGAAATAACTGCAGCTTTGGGATTACAGGAAGGGTTTGATATGCCTCGTACAAGGTAGGGGAAGGCTTGAGTATGGCAACTGTATTT
>NW_011141350.1:0-699 GCF_000146605.3 Meleagris gallopavo
CTGGGGGCAGAATATCGTATTTTGGGGAGAAAGCAACTATTTCTCGGAGAAAACGTCATATTTCTGGTTGAAAAACGGTATTGATGGGAGAAAACGTCCTATTTCTGGTTGAAAAATGGTATTTGTGGGAGGAAACTGCAGTTCCTGGCAGAAAATGGCATATTTTTGGGAGAAAGCGGCTATTTGCGGTATAAAATGTCGTATATTTGCGATAAAACTGGCATTTCTTGGAGAAAATATCATATTTTTGGGGAAAAATGTACTATTTCTTGGCAAAGGTGTCATATTTAAGGGAAGAAATCTGGTATTTCTGGGAGAAAATGTCATGTTTGGGGATAAAATAGGTATTTCTGGTGAAAAACGTAGAGTCTTTGGTGATAAAACTGGAATTTCTGGGGCAGGAATATCATATTTTGGGAGAAAGGCTAACTATTTCTCGGGAGAAAGCGTCATATTTCTGGTTGAAAAACGGTATTGATGGGAGAAAACGTCCTATTTCTGGTTGAAAAATGGTATTTGTGGGAGGAAACTGCAGTTCCTGGCAGAAAATGGCATATTTTTTGGGGAGAAAAGCGGGGTCTTTGCGGTATAAAATGTCGTATATTTGCGATAAAACTGGCATTTCTTGGAGAAAATATCATATTTTTGGGGAAATATCTACTATTTCTTGGAAAAGGTGTCATATTTAAGGGAAGAAAT
>NW_011141351.1:0-725 GCF_000146605.3 Meleagris gallopavo
GAGAGATCCTTTCAGGACTGACCGGAGAAAAAACCCCCCACTCGGCAGGTAGTGCAGGACGCTGAATTCGCACTTGTCGGCATCGGAATCGCACTCCTTCGCTCTCACGCGTAGAAAGCGGCATTCGCGCTGAACCCGCTCCGGAGACTTTGCCGTAGCTGGCCGAGAAATCGCGTTTCTCCCCGAACACCGCTTTCAGCCGTCAGCAGCGGTCTCGTGTTTCTCGCTTGCCGAGAACGGGCCACTTCAGCCGGCTGCTTTTCTCCGACGAGTGAGCGGGCTCCTGTGCGCGCATCGGAAAGGAGCGGTTTGCACTTCGCCTTGGCTACATGCAGAATGCACTACGCCTACCTCTGCATACTATGTCTCTGCCTTTATTTCGAGCCACAATTCATGCTAGTCAGGTTTTCCACTGCTACACATCTGCATTCAGACAGGAAAAGAGTGGAAGGGAAAACCCTCTCTAATAAGGCATTTGCAAGTTCGAGGAGCGACAGCTGTAGTGTTCTCAGGGAGAGGGTTTCAGAAAGTGGGGAGAGATCCTTTCAGGACTGCGGAGAAAAAACCCCCACTCGCAGGTAGTGCAGGAGGCTGAATTCGCACTTGTCGGCATCGGAATCGCACTCCTTCGCTCTCACGCGTAGAAAGCGGCATTCGCGCTGAACCGCTCCGGAGACTTTGCCGTAGCTGGCCGAGAAATCGCGTTTCTCCCCGAACGCCTCTTT
>NW_011141352.1:0-814 GCF_000146605.3 Meleagris gallopavo
ATGATGTACGTAGATTGCTCTGAAAGGAATGCCTCCTATTTATTTCCATAGAAATGACAACAGATACATAGAGTGAATTCTCAGCTACAAAACTCTGTTTTTCAACACGGTTACCACCATTAGCTATGCTTTTTTCAGTGTTGAGCGAGTGCCTGCATGCTGTGCTTGTTTTAAAAAGAAAAAAAACAAAATCTGGCTGTTTGGGTGGGTTTGTTCTTTTGCATCGCTGTTGCCACTGCTGAAGCCTCACTGCGCTCACATCCACGTGTTGGTCTTCATAAAATGCTCTGTTCAGTGCGGAGGAGTTCAGTGACAGCCCTGTGCTCCGTGCGCACCTCCACGTCAGGTGCTGTGCTGTCATCCTGGCCTCTGCTGCCATCTGTCGCCTGGCTACAAAATGAAGTGAGTGCTGGCAGGAAGGTTCAACCTCTGCTGTGTCCACCTGTGACGCTGTGGGCAGCATTATAAAATAGGAGGCATTCCTTTTGGATCAGCCCTTGCATAGTTATGAAAAATTAAGGTTTGTAATGGCTGGCTGAGTAAATTGGTGGCTGCTAAGAGAGGGGCACAACTCTAAATAACAGTAGTTAGACACTGGTAGCTTTCAAGGCCAATTTAAATAACGTGGCTGCATTGGGTTATTTATTTATTTAATGTTATCTTTCATTGTCGTATTTCCTGAAAAGTCTTCAGGTCTGGCATTCTAGGCTTGATTTTGAATCTGCAAACTCTAGTATTCTCGAGCAACTCCATCCTGTCAGTGGATTAGATTTCATACTCCATTGTAAAACTGCTTTTAAGAATTGGTATTGCA
>NW_011141353.1:0-1140 GCF_000146605.3 Meleagris gallopavo
TGAGGAATGTAATGGAGTGTAACTGGGAGGGAACTTGGGGAGGAATTTCTCGGAGTCGTGGTCTTTGTGGGTGCATATGTCCCGTTTAGGGAAGGAAAGGAGTATTCTTAGCCAAACTGCCATAGCATTTAGGGAAAATGTCCTATCCTTGGGAGACAAGTGGGTATTTGTGGGAGAAGATGTCCTATTCTTGGTTGCAAGTGTCCAATTTGGTCTTGTCATCTAGTCTTTTTGGGAGAAAACGTGCGGTAGTTTGAAGAAGACAGGTATGCCTGGGAGAAAATATCATCTTTTTGGAAGCACAGGCCCAATTTCCAAGTGAAATGTGGTATTTCTGGGAGAAAATGACAAGTACGTGGGAGAAAAGTGGACAATTGTGGGAAAGACTGACTTCTCTTGGAGGGCAAGTGTGGTATTTTTGGTGTGAAAAGGGGTCCTTTGGGGAGAAAACGGGGTGTAGATGGGAGGAAATGTCCTGTTGAGGAGTGCCTAGCAGTATTTTTGAGAGAAAAGGGAAGGTACTTGTCAGAAAAGTGCTCTTTCTGGGAGATAGTAGCACAGTTGGTTGGAAAATGCCACCCATTTGTGAGAAAGCTGCTTTTTTTCTGGGAGAAAATAGCATTCTTTGGGGAGAAGATGTCCTCTTTTGGATGGAAAAGTAGTACTTGTGGGAGAAGCTGTCCAATGTTTGGGCCCAAGGTAGCATTACTGGGAGGTAATGTCATTGTATTGGAGAAGGGTGGTATTTCTTGGGGAGAATGTGTTCTTTTTGGAAGCCAACGGTGTACTTTGGGGGGAAAAAGCGGGCCTTTCTGGGAGAAAGTGTCCTAGTTTGGGAGAAACTGTCATAGTGCGGAGTGTAGTGTAGCAGATTAGGGGGAACTGGGGAGGTATTCCTAAGAGAACTGTCATTTCTGGGTGAAAAGGTCTTATGTGGGGGGGAAAAGGTGAGGAATGTGTGAGAAAGCTGGTGTTTCTGGGAGTAAATGCCATCTTTTGGGGGGCTAGCAATGGTCTTTCTGGTGGGATGTGCCACATCTTTGTGAGGCAATCGGTGTTTGTGAGGGCCAATGGGCATATATTCTGGATCGGAAATGGTCTTTCCGCAGTAAAATGCCAAAAGTCTGGGAGTAAGTGTCA
>NW_011141354.1:0-476 GCF_000146605.3 Meleagris gallopavo
GTGTCAATTATGATAGCCAAAATTGGGACACATTAGCAGATCTTCTGGTCAACAACCATGAAGTGAGTGTCACAGTATTAATCTACCTGGTTATCTCTAACAGATGTTTATAAAGGCAGGTTGTTTGGTGGGGTTTTTGTTTGTTTGTTTTTTGTTTTTGTTTTTGTCTTTTTTTTTCCTGCCAATAATCCATGTATTCTTGATGACTCCCATCCTCTTTTTGTACAGACTTTTTTCAGTTGCTGACCGTGCTGGGATTTTGGATGACGCCTTTTCCTTAGCAAGGTAAACTAATTCCCTGCAGAGTTCAACAGAAGTTTTTCACTTTCCATTTTCTATTAACTAGAATTGACTCCAGTGACCAAAGAAATTTCTGAATTTGTCTTGTTTTCACCTTATGTTGCCCTTTCAAAGGAGCAAATAAGAGTATGTATTGGTAACTTGAAGTATCAACATAGTCAAGAGAAATGCTCCCC
>NW_011141355.1:0-653 GCF_000146605.3 Meleagris gallopavo
GGAGGGGGGGAGTAAACCCGCCCACCCCCTCATAAGCATTCAGCACAGCACAATTAACTCAATCCTTATAGTTATTAAATTAATCCGTACAAACATACAAAAAAAAAAAAGAAAGAAATAACAATAAAAACGCGTCCCCCTCACCCCGCGGGGGGGTGAACCGGGAATTATAGGGCTTTTTCGCCCTGTTGGAGGGGGGGGGAGCTCCAGGCCCCTTTGAGGTTGTCCCAGCCCCGGGGGAAGGGGCCCTGGTCCCGCAGGTCCCTTCTGCTCGGTCCTTTTGGCGAGGGGGGGGCACATTTAAAGCCCCCACCCCTATCCTTACAGCTCCATTCTGTGCTCGTCCCCGGGTGGGGGTCCCAAAATGTCCCACCGGAGCCGCCTTCGAGTGCGGAGGTCCCTTGAAGTCGCTGGAGGACCCCGGGGGAGGGGGGGTGGGAAAAGCAGAGTTCTCATAAGTTCCATCTGGAGCCATCGGAGGAATCCCCCGTAAGTGCCAACCGGAGCCGCCACCGGGGGGGGCGGGGGGGGTTTGGGGTCGATCACCCCCCAGGAAATCCCTTCCGAAGCCTCATGGGGGTGGTGGGTGGGGGGGGTCGTTCAGGAAATCCCATCCGTTGCCGTCAGCGCGGCGGGGTCCGCACCGTGTTGAA
>NW_011141356.1:0-493 GCF_000146605.3 Meleagris gallopavo
AGAGGCGTGTCCCAGCGCAGGATGTAGACCCGCCCCGCTTCGTCACCCACAGCCAATCCAGGTGCGGCGTTGGGTGAGGCGTGTGGCCTCGGCGCCATGGCGGTGATGGGGGCGGAGCAACGGTAATGGGAGAGCTGCCGGAAGTGGAGGGGCAGGGCTTAGCGGGGACACGCCCACTTCCGTTCGAATGGCCACGCCTGCTCTCTTAGCTCCGCCCACCACTTGGCTTCCCAAAGGGGCCGATGGGGGCCACTGGTGGGCAATGGGGTGAACTGGGAGCGACTGGTGGCCAACTGGGGTCAACTGGGTGGCCCCGATGGGTTGATGTGGTGGCCAACTGGGGGCCAACTGCTGGGAACTTGTGGGCAACTGGAGGCAACTGGTGGCCAATGGGTAGAACTGGTGGCCAATGGGTTGAACTGGTGGGCAACGTGGGGTGAACTGGTGACCAATGGGGTGAACTGGTGGCAACTTGTAGGAACTGATGGGCAAC
>NW_011141357.1:0-348 GCF_000146605.3 Meleagris gallopavo
GGGAGAATACTGCAATTTCTGGGTGAAAATGGCGTATTTTGGGGGGGGGATACTGCCGTTTCTGAGAGAAGATGTCCTATTTTCGGAGGGAAAACCGGTATTTCTGTGAGAAAATGTAGATATTTCTGGGAGAAAACTGACAATTCCTGGCAGAAAATGTCACATTCTTGGGGGAGAATCCTTGTATTTCTGGTAGGAAACGTGTTTTGGGTGAGAAAACTGGTATTTCTGGAACAAAATGTAAAATTTCAGGGAGAAAAGCTGGTATTTCTGGGTGAAAATGTGATATTTCTGGGTAGAATATTGCAATTTCTGGGTGAAAAATGGGCGTATTTTTTGGGGAAAAAT
>NW_011141358.1:0-1034 GCF_000146605.3 Meleagris gallopavo
GAGAGTAACCCGCTCACTCGTCGGAGCAAAGCAGCCGGCTGAAGTGGCCCGTTCTCGGCAAGCGAGAAACACGAGACCGCTGCTGACGGCTGAAAGCGGAGTTCGGGGAGAAACGCGATTTCTCGGCCAGCTACGGCAAAGTCTCCGGAGCGGTTCAGCGCGAATGCCACTTTCTACGCGTGAGAGCGAAGGAGTGCGATTCCGATGCCGACAAGTGCGAATTCAGCCTCCTGCACTACCTGCGAGTGGGGGTTTTTCTGCGCAGTCCTGAAAGGATCTCTCCCCACTTTCTGAAACGCTCTCCCTGAGAGCACTACAGCTGTCGCTCCTCGAACTTGCAAATGCCTTATTAGAGCTTGTTTTCCCTTCACTCTTTCCTCTCTGAATGCAGATGTGTCGCAGTGGAAACCTCACTAGCATGAATTGTGGCTCGAAATAAAGGCAGAGACATAGTATTCAGAGGTAGGCGTAGTGCATTCTGCATGTAGCCAAGGCGAAGTGCAAACCGCTCCTTTCCGATGCGCGCACAGGAGCCCGCTCACTCGTCGGAGAAAAGCAGCCGGCTGAAGTGGCCCGTTCTCGGCAAGCGAGAAACACGAGACCGCTGCTGACGGCTGAAAGCGGAGTTCGGGGAGAAGCGCGATTTCTCGGCCAGTGATGGCAAAGTCTCCGGAGCGGTTCAGCGCGAATGCCGCTTTCTGCGCGTGAGAGCGAAGGAGTGCGATTCCGATGGCGACAAGTGCGAATTCAGCCTCCTGCACTACCTGCCGAGTGGGGGGGTTTTTTCTCCGCAGTCCTGAAAGGATATCTCCCTCTTTCTGAAACGCTCTCCCTGAGAGCACTACAGCTGTCGCTCCTCGAACTTGCAAATGCCTTATTAGAGCTTGTTTTCCCTTCACTCTTTCCTCTCTGATGCAGATGTGTAGCAGTGGAAAACCTCACTAGCATGAATTGTGGCTCGAAATTAAGGCTAGAGACATAGTATTCAGAGGTAGGCGCAGTGCATTCTGCATGTAGCCAAGGCGATGTGCAAA
>NW_011141359.1:0-583 GCF_000146605.3 Meleagris gallopavo
GAACAAGATCACGCAAGAAAGCAGCTGGAAAGACAAAGAATACACAAATAGGAAACAAAGACAATGCAAAGACAAACAAAAAGCCTCACTAACAGAAAAAAATAAAATAAAAAAAAGACAAAACAAAACAAGGAATGAAACGAAGCAAGCAAACGAGGTCGAGAATACAAGAGGAAGCCAATGAATTCAATACACTAGCATGGCAAAGCAAAGAATCCTAGCAAAGTAAAGAGAACAAAGCTCACCAGTGCTTAACAATGGAAAGAAGAACCCAAATTTAACAGCAATGCAAGGCCAGCACACTAACAAAACAAAGAGCAAACCAAAGCCAGGAAAACTAGCAAAGGAAGAAAGAGTAAGTAATAAAAGCCAAGGAGAGCAAAGCAAAATCACTTGAAATCCTCACAAACAGAGGGGAATACGCTCAGGAAAAGGAAAAAGCAGTTCCAAGAATAGAAACAAAAAGGGAAAATAAAACAACACTGGAAAAAAACCCAATGCATTGCAATGCAGAAGGAGCAGGAAACCAAGGCAGAAACCACAGAAAAACAACATGGAAAACCAACCGAGGAAACCAACATCA
>NW_011141360.1:0-463 GCF_000146605.3 Meleagris gallopavo
TTTTGGGGATTCCCGAAGTGCGCTGAAGGGCTGCTAGCTGTAAGAGCAGCATCTGAATCTGGAGTCTGCTTCCTTGGGGTGTGGGTGAGCCTTAGAATGGGGTGAGTGATTCCTGCTTCTTTCAGAGCTGTGAGCTCTGCTTTTCTGGAGGATCTCAAGCTGGATGGCTGTAATTAATGTGCTAATTGCATCCATGCGGTGGGTGTTTTTTAAGGGCATTGTGTGCATCCTTGTTGTGTTTTAAATGATGTTCTGCATCTCTTCTGATTTCATTTTGCAGCCTGATGGAGTTGAAGGATTGCCTGGGCTCCTCCAGTCAGTGGTGTGAGATGTGTCCAGCAGGTAATGAACATCATGCACCCCATGTTGGTGCGCTGCTTGTATGCAGGTAGGTTTGCGATGTGATCCGACTGCCCCATGCTGACCATCCACAGCTAGATCAAGTTGCTCAGAGTCTGAGCCA
>NW_011141361.1:0-584 GCF_000146605.3 Meleagris gallopavo
ATCATCCTTCTGTTTGGCGCCGTCTCCTGCAGTGCCTGTGGCATCGTCTTTTTTTCTGGCACTGTCTCCTGCAGTGCCTGTGGCATCGTCTTTTTTTTTGGCGCCGTCTCCTGCAGTGCCTGTGGCATCATCCTTCTCGCTGGCGCCGTCTCTTGCGCCACTTATATCTTCATCCTTCTGTTTGGCGTCATCTCCAGCTCCACCTCTTGCTTCGTTCTTCTCTTGCTTCGTTCTTTGGTGTGTGCCGTCTACGGCATTGTCTTTAGCATTGTCCTTCAGGTGAGCACTGTCTCCAGTGCTGTGTCTTGCCTTGCCCTTCTGGTGAACGCCGTCTACGGCGTTGCCTTTAGCATTGTCCTTCAGGCGTGCGCCGTCTCCGGCGTCGCTTTAGGACTGCCCTTCTGGTGAGCACCGTCTCCTGGGCTTCCTCTTGCTACCGTCTCCCGGTGAGGGCCATCAACAGTGCTGCCAGCACCTTTGGCAGCCTATGCTGTTGCGGGAGCGCCGTTTCCCGCAGCGCCTGTGGCATCGTCCTTTTGTTTGGCGCCGTCTCCTGCAGTGCCTATGGCATCGTCCTTCTGTTT
>NW_011141362.1:0-759 GCF_000146605.3 Meleagris gallopavo
ACACTGTTTTTTCTGAGAGAAAAGGGGATCATTAGTAGAGATTGTTAATATAGGTGGAGTTTTGTGGTGGAACTTTTTCAAAACTCTAAGAAAAATGAAGCTACATTTAAAGCAGCCTCTAGATATTAGCTATGGCCGAGAGATTATATGCTCAACTAGTCTGGCCTGGGCTACTGGATCTTGCTGTTACAGTTGCTACATTTGGCTTATGCTGTTGCCTAAAACTGAAGGATCAGCTTGAACACAATAGGAATTCTTACTATTCTCAGCAATCTAGATTGCTGGTTGTGACGGACTGATTTCCTACTCTGATTCCTTCTTTTGTTCTGTAAGAAATCTTTCGGATTCTTTCTGATTCACAACATATTGATGGGTCAATCTTTCCTAGTACATGCAGCTCTCCAATAATTCCCTGGACTATCAAATGTCTTGAAATGCACGTTGACATTTGGCATACAGGTTGACAACAACTGCTTAGGGATAATCCTCTGCCTACATTTCTGGACTAATTGAAATCAAAATGATTGATCTTTATGGCTTAAGTAAGACAGGGTGGAATACGTTGTTGTGCTATATTGATTCTTGCAGCCACTGACTTGAGAATCCCTTGGGTTTTGCAAGAGACTGAAAATTTGGCAGGAGGATAATCTATTGTCATGACTATGCCCACGTTTGGCCTGATGACAGACCTGAAAAATGCCATCTCACATCAATTCAGCTGAATGGATCCAAATCTGATGGCTGAGATATCTGTTGGAG
>NW_011141363.1:0-571 GCF_000146605.3 Meleagris gallopavo
CAGTGAGGTGGGTTGAGCACTGGCTGACTGGCAGAGCGCGAGAGGGTCGTCGTTGGTGGTGCAGAGTCTGGCTGGAGACCTGTAACCAGTCGGTGGTCCCCAGGGGTCTGTGCTGGTCCGGTCTTGTTCAACATCTTCATCAATGACCTTGAGTGAGGGGATAGTCGGCTACCCTCAGCAAGTTTGCTGATGATACGGAAGTTGGGAGGATTGGCTGACACGCCTGAAGGCTGTGCTGCCATTCAGCGAGACCTGGACAGGCTGGAGAGCTGGGCAGTAAGAAACCGGATGAGGTTCAACACAAGCAAGTGTAGGGTCTTACACCTAGGGAGGAATAATTGCATGCACCAATACAGGCTGGGGGATGAGCTGCTGGAGAGGAGCTCTGCAGAGAGGGACCTGGGCGTCCTGGTGGACGACAGATTGGCCATGAGCCAGCAGTGTGCCCTCGTGGCCAAAAAGGCCAATGGCATTCTGGGGTGCATTAAAAAGAGCGTGTCCAGCAGGTCGAGGGAGGTGATCCTCCCCCTCTACTCTGCCCTGGTAAGGCCTCATCTGGAGTACTGTGTCC
>NW_011141364.1:0-596 GCF_000146605.3 Meleagris gallopavo
GGGGCCGCACCAGAGCCGAGTAGAGGGGGGACAATCACCTCCCTCTCCCTGCTGGTCGCTCCTCTTTGAATGCAGCCCAGGATACAGTTGGCCTTCTGGGCTGCAAGTGCACACTACTGGCTTATGTCCAGCTCTTTGTCCACCAGGATCCCCGAGTCCTCCGCAGGGCTGCTCCCAAGGGCTTCTACGCCCAGTTTGTACAAGCATCTGGGTTTCCCCTTCATCAGGGACATCAACAGTGGGGTTGAGTGCACCCTAAGGACACCAAGCTGTGGGCTGCAGTGACACAGCAGAGGGACGGGATGCCATCCACAGAGACCTCAACAGGCTGAGCAGTGGGCACAAATCCAAGTGCAGGGTCAGTAGCTGGGATGAGGGAACACCCACCACCAAAACGTGCTAGGGGATGAAAGGACTGAGCGTAGTCCTGCTCCATAAGGCCTGGGAGTACTGGTGGGTGGGAGCTGGACACAAGCCAGCAGTGGGCCCTTCCAGCCCAGAAAGCCAACCGTATCCTGGGCTGCATCCAAAGATGCGCAGTCAGCGGGCGAAGGGAGGAGATCCCCATCCCTCTGCTCTGCGCTGGTCAGGCCTCA
>NW_011141365.1:0-448 GCF_000146605.3 Meleagris gallopavo
GGGTTTGAGGTCGGGTTGGGGTCTGGGGGTCTCAGGGTGGGGTTTGGGGTCAGAGATCGGAGTTTGGGGTCTGATGAAAGGTCAGGGGTCAGGTTGGGGGTCTCAGGGGTGGTTTGGGGTCAGAGATCAAGGTTGGGGGTCGGCTTTGGGGTCAGGTTGGGGTCTGGGGGTCTCAGGGTTGAATTTGGGGTCAGGGCTTTGGGGTCAGAGGTCAGGCTTTGGGGGTCAGGGTTTGGGGTCAGAGGTCAGGGGTTTGGGGTCAGTGTTGGGGTCAAAGGTCAGGGTTGGGGTCAGGCTGGGGGAACTCAGCGTTGATTTTAGCCTCAAGCCGTGTAGTTTGGGCTCAGAGCCCAAGAGGTCAAAGGTCAACTCTCCCCCCCCCCCGTCCCTTACTCCCCCCCCCCAATTTAGGTTCGAGCAGGAGGTGCTGGGTCGCCGCCCCCCCCCC
>NW_011141366.1:0-1044 GCF_000146605.3 Meleagris gallopavo
CTTTGCTGACTGGTCATTGTCTGCCCAGCAGGTAAGGGCGATGCACACCTGCCAGCGTTTACCCATTCCAGAGCCCGGCACAATAGGGTTCCCCCAGAGCTCTGAATTGCGCTTCATGGTGCCCAGAAGGCTGCCTATCCTCTTTGTTCTGTGTCTTGCTTGTCTCTGGTCTTGCACTGTTTTCACTATTACATTCTCTTGTCCTCCTCTTTTTGTGTTCCTTGCCCCATTCTCTTGGCCTAATGATCCCATGGCTTTGTGTTGCCACGTTCATGTCGGCATTCAGTTTTGGCGTTCCCTGCCGTATTGTCTGGGCCGTCATCCTTGGCATTTCCTTCCGTGTTCTCTTGGCCCTTGCCTTTGCCTGGGCATTCCCTTGCCCTCCTGTTTTTGTGGAACCCGCACCTGGGGTGGGGTGCAGCCCTGCGAGCACAGCTGGGGGCAGTTTGGCTGTGGAGTGGGGCAGAGCCAGGCTCCACCCCTCCCTGATCCTATTTAAGGGCTGGGAAGAGTAGGGGCAGCATGTGAACCTGGGGAGTGCTTCCTTTGGAGTATGCCTTGTTCTTTGGTGATGGAGTGAGTGATTTTTTTCTTTTTTTTTCTCTTCCTCCATTGTGGAGCTGCTCTCTCTCTTTTTTAGCTAGGGAACCCTGAGCGTACTTAAGGGCTGGTAGGTATTTGGACCTGGAAGGTGCTTCCTTCACTTGAGAGTGTGGGGGAGTATTGGTCCTTGGAATGGGGTAAGTGGTTTCTTTTTTTCTTTCAGGGCTGTGATCTTCTCTTTTTGGGGGATCCCAAGTGCGCTGAAGGGCTGCTAGGTGTAAGAGCAGCATCTGAATCTGGAGACTGCTTCCTTTGGGGTGTGGGGTGAGCCCTTAGAATGGGGTGAGTGATTCCTGCTTTCTTTCAGAGCTGTGAGCTCTGCTTTTCTGGAGGATCTCAAGCTGGATGGCTGTAATTAATAGGGCTATGTGCTAATTGCATCCATGCGGTGGTGTTTTTTAGGCATTGTGTGCATCCTTGTTGTGTTTTAAATGATGTTCT
>NW_011141367.1:0-606 GCF_000146605.3 Meleagris gallopavo
CAGCCATCCAGCTTGAGATCCTCCAAAAAGCAGAGCTCACAGCTCTGAAATCAAGCAGGAATCACTCACCCCATTCTAAGGGCTCACTCCACACCCCAAAGGAAGCAGTCTCCAGATTCACATGCTGCTCTTACACCTAGCAGTCCTTCAGCGCACTTGGGATTCCCCCAGAAAGAGAAGATCACAGCCCTGAAAGAAAAAAGAAACCACTTACCCCATTCCAAGGACCAATACTCCCCCACACTCTCAAGTGAAGGAAGCAGCTTCCAGGTCCAAATACCTACCAGCCCTTAAGTACGCTCAGGGTTCCCTGCTAAGAAAGAGAGAGAGCAGCTCCACAATGGAGGAAAGAAAAAAAAAAAATAACACTCAACTCCATCACCAAAGAACAAGGCATACTCCAAAGGAAGCACTCCCCAGGTTCAGATGCTGCCCCTACTCTTCCCCAGCCCTTAAATGGGATCAGGGAGGGTGAGCCTGGCTCTGCCCCACTCCACAGCCAAACTGCCCCCAGCTGTGCTCGCAGGGCTGCACCCCGCCCCAGGTGTTGCCACAAAACAGGAGGGCAAGGGAATGCCCAGGCAAAGGCAAGGGCCAAGAGAACAT
>NW_011141368.1:0-543 GCF_000146605.3 Meleagris gallopavo
CAAGGGAATGCCCAGGCAAAGGCAAGGGCCAAGAGAACATGGAAGGAAATGCCAAGGATGACGGCCCAGACAATACGGCAGGGAACGCCAAAACTGAATGCCGACATGAATGTGGCAACACAAAGGCCAAGGGGTCATTAGGCCAAGAGAATGGGGCAAGGAACACAAAAATCGGAGGACAAGAGAATGTAATAGTGAAAACAGTGCAAGACCAGAGACAAGCAAGACACAGAACAAAGAGGATAGGCAGCCTTCTGGGCACCATGAAGCGCAATTCAGAGCTCTGGGGGAACCCTATTGTGCCGGGCTCTGGAATGGGTAAACGCTGGCGGGTGTGCATCGCCCTTACGTGCTGGGCAGACAATGACCAGTCAGCAAAGTGAGGTTCCGGGGCATGCCGGGAAATGCACATTCCACTTCCTTGCTGTTTCCACAGAGACCAACACATCTCTCCGTGCAGTTGTTACGGCACTTGGGAGCACCGCAGCTCTGCTGCCACCTGTTGGACACAATACAGTCATGAAGGCACTGCCCTGCATCCGG
>NW_011141369.1:0-696 GCF_000146605.3 Meleagris gallopavo
CAAGAGGAAAGCCAATGAATTCAATACACTAGCATGGCAAAGCAAAGAATCCTAGCAAAGTAAAGAGAGAACAAAGCTCACCAGTGCTTAACAATGGAAAGAAAGAATGAAAATTTAACAGCAATGCAAGGCCAGCATACTAACAATAACCAAAGAGCAAACCAAAGCCAGGAAAAACCAGGAAAAGGAAAGAAAGAGTAAATAATAAAAAGCCAAGCAGAGCAAAGCAAAATCACTTGAAATCCTCACAAACAGAGGGGAATACGCTCGGGAAAGGAAAAAGCAGTTCCAAGAATAGAAACAAAAGGGAAAGTAAAACAACCCTGGAAAAATACCCAATGCATTGCAATGCAGAAGGAGCAGGAAACCAAGGCAGAAACCACAGAAAAACAACATGGAAAACAAACCGAGGAAACCAACATCAACCCATGCAGCAGCAGCAGCCTCTGCAGCAACATGAAAAATGCAAAAAAAATACTAGGTCATGGCAAAGCACAGATGACCACCGAGTGTGCAGGAGGCCAAAAATCTTGGCATCCGTGCCCCGGGGAGGAGGAAAAGGGTAGCTACTGGGCATGCTGCTGCCTCCACCACACATGCACCTTCAGGGTCGCCAGCCCAGAAGGAGTCTGTGGCTGCCAGTCGGAACAAAACGACCTCGCTGGAGGAGGCAAAGCACTGGCAGTCATGCCAAGG
>NW_011141370.1:0-528 GCF_000146605.3 Meleagris gallopavo
GCTTCTCTGTTCCCCCTTGAATGCATAGAAATAAGGAAAACAGGCTGATAAAACTGACAAGAAAAAATTCTTAATAGGTGTTGAGATAAATAATTAATGAATGTCCAAAACCTTAAAAAAGAAAAGGGGAAAAAAAGAAGTTAAATTCCTTTGTATTAAACTTCAGAAAACTGACATATTTTTAATATATTTGTAATGCACATGATCTCTCTTTTGGCAACTCTGATCATACCATGTATTCTCCAGAATAGAAAAGCAAGAAAAGCATTAAGCCAGAGTTTTACTACAATACCTGTAACTGAGGACAGAGTGCAATATGTGTGTCTCTTAGCAATTCCATTGGAGGGAATTATTTTCTCCGTTTGAACAAAAGGATGAAGTCCATATGTCAACTGAAAGTGCATAATAAACCTTTGCACAGTTAAGGAAACAAATTCATATATTATTTCTTGTTTAATTTCCATCTCATAGTTTGTGTCAGAGGATTAGGAAACAACAGGAAAATAACTACATAAACATATAACATGT
>NW_011141371.1:0-894 GCF_000146605.3 Meleagris gallopavo
GTTACTGCTAGGTGAGAGGGGACGCGCCTTGGTGAGGAGATGGGCAGTGCTGGAGCTGCCCCTTCTGCTTCTAAGAGTGTGTCCTAAGTGGGATGTGAACACTGCTGCTCTTCCTCACTGCAGGTGCTTGGAGGATCTGAAGGTCTTGCAGAATCCAGGATGTCTGTCAGCGACTACCAGGAAATTCTCAAGTACTATGAATTACATGAAACAATTGGAACGGGTAAGCGTGATCTTTGTACAAAAACAGCATGCCTAACAGTCTGACTCAGCACTCTCTTTATCTGAGACTAGATTAGTTGCTCTTCTAAGATCCCTAAGTCAGGTTTCATGTGCATAAACTTGAAATTGAATTTTGAAATCAGTTGGGAATTGATTATGCTGATCACCTCCTCCTCTAATTAAAACATTACACACAATGTATGCTAGGTACTCTCCTTTCCCTGTAACATTCTATTAGAGAAGAATTCACACTCAACTGGAAGCATTTTTGTTCTGAATTTTAGGTGGATTTGCAAAGGTAGAACTCGGACGGCATCTTCTTACTGGTGACAAAGTTGCAATAAAGATCATGGACAAATTTGCTTTAGGGGTAAGGCAACAGATCTTTAAATATGATAACATCTTCTGCTGGAGTTGTGGAGTTCTCAAGGACACAGGGAGGTGGTGTATAGAGATGCAGCCTCCTGGTCCCATTGCCTTTTGAAGGATGCTGTAGGATTGGAAAAAAGTTCAACAGAGCACCACAGATCTTGTTCCTTGTTGTTCAGAGGGCAATACTCTCTGGCTGTAAAATGGAGGAAGTTCAACATGATTACAGCAATTTAACAAAATGCTAATGCAAATACTACATGTTTTACATTTGCAGCTTTCGCTGATCTGTGTTGTAGAATT
>NW_011141372.1:0-542 GCF_000146605.3 Meleagris gallopavo
TCTGGCAGGAAATGTCATCTTTTTCTTGAGAAAAGAGGCATTTCTGCCTACGTGGGGGGAGAAATCTGGCATTTCTGGCAGGAAAGATCGTATTTTGGGGTGAGAAAACTGGTAATTCTGGGAGAAAATGTCCTACTTTGGGGCTAGAAAAGTGTTATTTCTGGCAGGAAATGTCCTAATTCTGGGAGAAAGCTAGTGTTTCTGGGGGAAATTTTCAAATTTTCTGTCAGGAAAACTGTCATATCGGAGAGGAAATGTCCTATTTGGGGGGAGTAAACTGGTATTCCTGCAAGAAAATTCGATATTTTTTGGACAACCCTGGGATTTGTGGGAGAAAAATGTCACACTTTGGGTGAGTAAACTGTTATTTCAGGCTCGAAATGTCATATTTTGGGGTGAGGAAACTGGTAATTCTGGCCCCAACTGTCATATTTTTCTGGAGAAAGTGGTATTTCTGGGCGAAAATGTCCCGTTTTGGAGAAAGCAGGTAGTCCTGGGAGAAAATGTCGTATTCTGGGGAGAAAGCAGGCATTCTGGGAGAA
>NW_011141373.1:0-453 GCF_000146605.3 Meleagris gallopavo
CAGCCCTCATCTTTGCTTTGCTTTGGTGAGGTGGGGACCTGCCATTGCTTCCTCCAGTCCCACACACCCCTTCCCATCCCACACTGCCATGGCAGATCAGGTTCTGGACCACCTGAGGAACCAAACAGCCAGGAGTCTTTGGGTCCTGACGAGATGAGTCCCAGAGTTCCGAGGGAATTCACCGCTGCAGTCACCGAGCCACTCTCCATGCTATTTCAGAAGTCGAGGCAGTCAGGTCAAGTCCCTGCTGAGGAGAAAAAGGTGACAGCACACCTCTCAGGAAGGATAGAAAGTGTGACGCGGCGAACTACCAGCATGTCAGTCTCACCTCTGGGCTGGTCACGGATCATGGAGCAGATCATCCTGGAAGTGACTCTCAAGCACACATTCCAGTGCGTCACCACCCTGTGCGTGAAAAGCTGCCTCCTAATAACCAACCTAAACCTCCCTGTC
>NW_011141374.1:0-478 GCF_000146605.3 Meleagris gallopavo
ATGAGGAGCAGGTCGGCATCGCTGAGGAGCAGCCGAGCCTCTTGGAGGAGGACTTAGAATCAGGCAGCCGGTCCCAGGCAGCGGGCAGCACAAGCAGCTGTGATGCAGTCACACTTCTGTGTGTGAATTCTGTGCTTGATTAAATCCAAAACAAATCTCTATGCCACGATGAGCAAAGCATGCAATCAACCAAACGAGGTCAAAATATTCTTTCTCACCCTTCCCTTCCCTTTCCTGCACTTGAAGCAGCTACCCGCTGATCATTGGGGGCTCAGTTTGCCATCAGAGATTGTCAGTGGTCATCTGAAGGCTTTGTTGGCTGTCAGAGGGCTCCATGATCACCGCAGATCTTCACTGATGGTCAGAGGGCTTCCTGAATCAACAGAGGGTGTCATGGGTCATCAGAGAGGAGATTTGAGGTGCCTAAGGGAGGGGATTTGGGGACTCCGATGTTGGGTGGTGACGGAGGGGAACGGGG
>NW_011141375.1:0-598 GCF_000146605.3 Meleagris gallopavo
GGCTTGTGTCCAGCTCCCACCCACCAGTACTCCCAGGCCTTATGGAGCAGGACTACGCTCAGTCCTTTCATCCCCTAGCATGTTTTGGTGGTGGCTGTTCCCTCATCCCAGCTACTGACCCTGCACTTGGATTTGTGGCCACTGCTCAGCCTGTTGAGGTCTCTGTGGATGGCATCCCGTCCCTCTGCTGTGTCACTGCACCCCACAGCTTGGTGTCCTTAGGGTGCACTCAACCCACGGTTGATGTCCCTGATGAAGGGGAAACCCAGATGCTTGTACAAACTGGGCGTAGAAGCCCTTGGGAGCAGCCCTGCGGAGGACTCGGGGATCCTGGTGGACAAAGAGCTGGACATAAGCCAGTAGTGTGCACTTGCAGCCCAGAAGGCCAACTAGATCCTGGGCTGCATTCAAAGAGGAGCGACCAGCAGGGAGAGGGAGGTGATTGTCCCCCTCGACTCGGCTCTGGTGCGGCCCCATGTGCAGCACTGCGTCCAGGCCTGGGGCTCCAGCACGGGAATGATGTGGAGCTTTTGGAGCAGGTCCAGAGAAGGGCCACAAGATGATCAGAGGGCTGGAGCACCTCTCTTAGAAAGAAATG
>NW_011141376.1:0-997 GCF_000146605.3 Meleagris gallopavo
GTAGATGGGAGAAAAATGTCTGTTGAGGAGTGTCCAGCAGTATTTTTTGAGAGAAAAAGGGAAGGTACTTGTCAGAAAAGTGCTCTTTCTGGGAGAGAGTAGCATAGTTGGTTGGAAAATGCCACCCATTTGTGAGAAAGCTGCTTTGTTTCCGGGAGGAAATAGCATTCTTTTGGGGAGAAGATGTCCTCTTTTGGATGGAAAAGTAGTAGTTGTGGGAGAAGCTGTCCAATGTTTGGGCCCAAGGTAGCATTACTGGGAGGTAATGTCATTGTATTGGAGAAGGGTGGTATTTCTGGGAGAGAATGTGTTCTTTTTGGAAGCCAACGGTGTACTTTGGGGGGAAAAAGCGTCCTTTCTGGGAGAAAGCATCCTAGTTTGGGGAGAAAGTGTCATAGTGCGGAGTGTGGTGTAGCAGATTAGGGGGAATTGGGAGGTATTCCTAAGAGAACTGTCATTTCTGGGTGAAAAGGTCTTATGTGGGGGAAAAAGGTGAGGAATGTGTGAGAAAGCTGGTGTTTCTGGGAGTAAATGCCATTTTTGGGGGCTAGAAATGGTCTTTCTGGTGGGATGTGCCACATCTTTGTGAGGCAATCGGTGTTTGTGAGGGCCAATGGCATATATTCAGGATCGAAATGGTCTTTCCGCAGTAAAAGTCCAAAAGTCTGGGAGTAAGTGTCATGATGAGGAATGTAATGGAGTGTAATTGGGAGGAACTGGGAGGAATTTCTCGGAGTCGTGGTCTTTGTGGGTGCGTATGTCCCATTTAGGGAAGGAAAGGAGTATTTCTTAGCAGAACTGCCATAGCATTTAGGGAAAAAGTCCTATCCTTGGGAGAGAAGTGGTATTTGTGGGAGAAGATGTCCTATTCTTGGTTGCAAGTGTCCAATTTGGTCTTGTCATCTAGTCTTTTTGGGAGAAAACGTGAGTTGGTTGAAGAAAACAGGTATGCCTGGGAGAAAATATCATCTTTTTGGAAGCACAGGCCCAAGTTCCA
>NW_011141377.1:0-688 GCF_000146605.3 Meleagris gallopavo
TCACGCTCTCTCTCCCTGGGAAGCGAACAAATGTCGCTCCCCGAACTTCCAACAGCCTTATTAGTAGAGGGTTTTGCTCTCCACTCTTTTCCTCCGAGCATGCACAAGCGTAGCCATGGAGAACAACACCAAAAAAGAATTGCCGCTCGAAATGAAGGCAGAGACGTCGTATTCACAGCTAGGCCTAGTGCATTCTGCATGTACCCAAGGCGAAGTGCAAACCGCTCCTCTCCGACGTGCGGACACGAGACCGCTCGCGCGTCGGAGAAAAGCAGCAGGCACAAGTCGCCCGTTCTCGGCAAGTGAGAAACACGAGAGCGCTGCTGACGGCTGAAAGCGGCACTCGGGGAGAAGCGCGATTTCTCGACAAGCGTCGGCAAACTCTCCGGAGCGGTTCAGCGCGAGTGCCGCTTTCTACGCATGAGAGCGAAGCAGTGCAATTCCGATGCCGAGAACGTGCGAATTCAGCCTCCTGCACTACCTCCGTAGGGAGGTTTTTTCTCCGCAGGCCAGAAAGGATCGCTCCCCACTTTCTGTCACGCTCTCTCTCCCTGGGAGCGAAACAAATGTCGCTCCCCGAACTTCCAACAGCCTTATTAGAGAGGGTTTTGCTCTCCACTCTTTTCCTCCGAGCATGCACAAGCGTAGCCATGGAGAACAACACCAAAAAAGAATTGCCGCTCGAAAT
>NW_011141378.1:0-568 GCF_000146605.3 Meleagris gallopavo
CAGCTACTGACCCTGCACTTGGATTTGTGCCCACTGCTCAGCCTGTTGAAAAAAGGGTCTCTGTGGATGGCATCCCGTCCCTCTGCTGTGTCACTGCAGCCACAGCTTGGTGTCCTTAGGGTGCACTCAACCCCACTGTTGATGTCCCTGATGAAGGGGAAACCCAGATGCTTGTACCAACTGGGCGTAGAAGCCCTTGGGAGCAGCCCTGCGGAGGACTCGGGGATCCTGGTTGGACAAAGAGCTGGACATAAGCCAGTAGTGTGCACTTGCAGCCCAGAAGGCCAACTGTATCCTGGGCTGCATTCAAAGAGGAGCGACCAGCAGGGAGAGGGAGGTGATTGTCCCCCTCGACTCGGCTCTGGTGCGGCCCCATGTGCAGCACTGCGTCCAGGCCTGGGGCTCCAGCACAGGAATGATGTGGAGCTTTTGGAGCAAGGTCCAGAGAAGGGCCACGAAGATGATCAGAGGGCTGGAGCCCCTCTCTTAGAAAGAAATGTTGAGGGAACTGGGATTGTTTCTGTGGGAGAAGAGAAAAGCTCTGGAGATAGCTCATGACAGCCTTCTA
>NW_011141379.1:0-609 GCF_000146605.3 Meleagris gallopavo
GTGGGGTTGCTACGAGTGAAAGAGCAACAAGTACCGATTGCTACAAAAACGGTGCACAGACGGCAGTACCGCACCAACAGGGATTCCTTGCTCCCCATTCAGAAGCTGATTCACCAACTAGAGAATCAGGGAGTGATTAGCAAGACTCACTCACCTTTAACCAGCCCCATATGGCCAGTGCGTAAAGCCAGTGGAGAATGGAGGCTGACGGTGGACTACCGTGGCCTGAATGAAGCCACACCCCCATTGAGTGCTGCTGTGCCAGATATGTTAGAACTCCAATATGAATTGGAGTCAAAGGCAGCCAAATGGTACGCCACCACTGATATTGCTAATGCCTTTTTCTCCATTCCTTTGACCAAAGAATCTAGGCCACAGTTTGCTTTCACCTGGAGGGGCATTCAGTATACCTGGAATCGTTTGCCCCAGGGGTGGAAACATAGCCCAACCATTTGCCATGGGTTGATCCAAGCTGCACTGGAACAGGGAGGTGCTCCTGAGCATTTACAGTATACTGATGACATCATCGTGTGGGGCAACACAGCAAAGGAAGTTTTTGAGAAAGGAGAGCAAATAATCCAGATCCTTCTGCGTGCTGGTTTCGCTATT
>NW_011141380.1:0-443 GCF_000146605.3 Meleagris gallopavo
AGAAGAAAATACATCGAATGGCGATTCCACCTGCCGTATAATCCGGACAGGGGGCAGGCTCATCGAACGTTATAATGGTATCTTAAGGCTGCCTTGAAGACAGACTCCCAGTCCCTGCAGGGGTGGACAAAATGACTGTATGAAACCTTGCGAGACCTGAATGAAAGACCCTGGGATGGCAGACCCAGTGCCCCTGAGAATGTTGCAGGCAACATGGGCCACCCCGCTTAGGATCCAAATTACGGGCACTGATCATCAGGTAAGACCCCAGATTGGTAATGAAAATCATCTTCTGCTCCCCTGCCCCTGAGAATTTAGATCCAGGCACCCACAGAATAAAATGGCCATGGAAGGTGCAGGTAGGACCCAGGTGGTGTGGCCTACTTGCACCTTGGGGGAGATTGCTGGAGGTGGGATGTGGGAACATAAGAAAAAAACTGTTC
>NW_011141381.1:0-606 GCF_000146605.3 Meleagris gallopavo
AGAATCCAAGGACTATTAGCACTAAACCCGCCTCTGGAATTTCCAGTTCATCCATTTCAAGGAGGGGGACTGGGTCCTGATCCAGACTGGAAGAGTCAAAACTACAGCCTGACTGGGAAGGACCATTCCAAGTACTTCTAACGACTGAAACAGCTGTGAGGACGGCTGAGAAGGGATGGACTCACTACACTCGGGTAAAAAGCATCTACTAGCCCTGAGGCATGGGAAGCAGTTGTCACAGAAGAACCTTTTAAAGATAAAAAATTTAGGTAAAAGGAAATTGTGAAGTCATTTAAACTAATCTTTAACTTGCCTTCAAATAAGTAAAATTGTTATATGTAAGTGAAAAGCTTGGGGGGAGGGGGGGTAATATAGCTTATATAGAATTAATGCCTAAAAGAATTTCACTGTTGTGGTAATTATTAGAAAAACCTAAGGTTTGACAACAATGCTGGGGAGGGACCAACTTATTGTTTTGATCTTGATAACAATTTATTTCAGGAAAAGCTTTAGTCAAGTGATGGCTTGGAAAAAGATGACCTCCAGAGGGGGATTAGGGGGATACCCTGTTAAGATTTGGGTAAACGTTACAAGAAAGGAAGTACC
>NW_011141382.1:0-318 GCF_000146605.3 Meleagris gallopavo
GTGGCCACCAACAATCCCTCCAACACAGCATTTCTACTGCCAAACCTGACTAATTTCTCACCTGCAGTGCACTTACAGAAGGTATTACTGGTCTCATTGCTGCTGAGAGAGTGGCAAAGGAACCCAGATCTGCCTGACAGCTCTGCAAAGCTGCACGAGCAAACAAAAAGCTCTCAGCCGCAGAGACTGAGAAACATGCTTCATTCCTGCCTTGCACAACTAAGGACAGAATCATCTCCACACTGTTTGGCCTCGCCAAGGGATGCACACAGCTCTCAGTACCACCACTGACACACACACTCAGCTCACCCTACAACT
>NW_011141383.1:0-633 GCF_000146605.3 Meleagris gallopavo
TGGAGATGGCTGGATACGCTTGGTTATTTTCCACGCAGAGGGCAGGGTTAAACACACGCATACAGGAGGCCCTCCCGCTGTGTCACGAGGTTCAGATCGGACCCCCTTGCTGTCTGAGCTCCTCAAACCGCAGCGGAAAGGATCCTCAGCACAGCTGGATCCGCGCCGAGTCCCAGACGCATCCAAGAGGTTGTGTCTAAGGGGTCCTATGTGTGCGAAGATGTAACCTTAGAGAAGCTAACAAAGCTCAAACAAAACTGTTAGTCACTTACTAAGGATGTGTATCAGCAGCAGGGTGTCTTGACGTCAAGGTGGAAAGGCTCTTAGTGCAGATGTGAGCTCAAGAGGCATCCCTGCTTGAGGGGAGGGCTCGTCCCGCAGCCCGCTGCTGTGCAGAAGAGCTTCAGAGGTGCTTGTGCTGCTGACTATTTTGGGGTAATTAAGGTGATTGACTCACTGCTATACCTTGTTTTTAGGCACACGCTCCCTTGGCCCTCAGCTGCTGAGCCGGGGCTCTGCTGTCAATTCTTTCAGCCCCCGTTTCGAGGTGGTTTGTGATCATTGATCTGATGTAGTCAGGGTGTTACTGGGAGCGTTGCTCACTGCCTTGCCGTGCCAGGCCAAGGGAGGAAG
>NW_011141384.1:0-673 GCF_000146605.3 Meleagris gallopavo
TATGGGTCAGTTTTAGGGAAGGACGCCGGCATTACTCTGATCTCACTCCCACAGCCAGATTTGATGAGTGCCAACAGCTTTTCCCAGACTCTTCCCAGACTGATGTCTGTTCCTGTTTGGAATAAGTAGGACAACATGGTCGAGTCACCAAGGAAGATGGCTGTGGACATTCCTCTCAAGAGCCCCGTAAAAGAGAGGAGCATGACTCTCACCTCTACTCGTCATCACCCTGAATATGTCTATGTGGCTCATTGTCATTAGGAAATGATAAAAGAATGGTGAGTGTACAAAATGTCCTTCTCTCTGCAACAGGCAAGGTACTTTTTGAACACCAAGAAATGTTACTATTCTGGATCCACATGACAGAGAAGTGCCTAACTCATGAAGTTACTCTTCCTTGTTTTCATCACCTCACACCCTCTACTGGCAACCGGCCCAGCGTCTCGCCATTCTCAGAGTGAAACACTTCTTTCTATCATCAAACTTAAATGTCCCCTCTTTTGGTTTAAAGTTGTTCCCCCTTCTCTTTTCACTATCAGTCTCAGCCTAGTGTCATCAGCATACTTACTCAGGGCACACTCAATTCTACTGTCTACGTTGCTGATCGAGTTGTCAAAGCGCATGAGCATTCGCATGATGAGTGTAGGAAACGTACAGGTAGTTCTCAGTGCAG
>NW_011141385.1:0-1238 GCF_000146605.3 Meleagris gallopavo
ACACCTCTTAGGAAGGATAGAAAGTGTGACGCAGGGAACTACCAGCATGTCAGTCTCACCTCTGTGCTGGTCACGGATCATGGAGCAGATCATCCTGGAAGTGACTCTCAAGCACACATTCCAGTGCGTCACCACCCTGTGCGTGAAAAGCTGCCTCCTAAGAACCAACCTAAACCTCCCCTGTCTCACTTGAAAACCATTTCCCCTCGTCCTATCGCTATCCACCCTCCTAAACAGCCGTTGCCCCCTCCTGCTTATGCGCTCCCTTCGAGTCTTAAAAGGCTGTCATGAGCTATCTCCAGAGCTTCCTCTTCTCCCACACAAACAATCCCAGTTCCGTCAACATTTCTTTCTAAGAGAGGTGCTCCAGCCCTCTGATCATCTTCGTGGCCCTTCTCTGGACCTGCTCCAAAAGCTCCACATCATTCCCGTGCTGGAGCCCCAGGCCTGGACGCAGTGCTGCACATGGGGCCGCACCAGAGCCGAGTAGAGGGGAAAATCACCTCCCTCTCCCTGCTGGTCGCTCCTCCTTGAATGCAGCCCAGGATACAGTTGGCCTTCTGGGCTGTTAGTGCACACTACTGGCTTATGTCCAGCTCTTTGTCCACCAGGATCCCCGAGTCCTCCGCAGGGCTGCTCCCAAGGGCTTCTACGCCCAGTTGGTACAAGCATCTGGGTTTCCCCTTCATCAGGGACATCAACAGTGGGGTTGAGTGCACCCTAAGGACATCAAGCTGTGGGGTGCAGTGACACAGCAGAGGGACGGGATGCCATCCAGAGAGACCTCAACAGGCTGAGCAGTGGGCACAAATCCAAGTGCAGGGTCAGTAGCTGGGATGAGGGACAGCCACACCAAAACATGCTAGGGGATGAAAGGACTGAGCGTAGTCCTGCTCCATAAGGCCTGGGAGTACTGGTGGGTGGGAGCTGGACACAAGCCAGCAGTGGGCCCTTCCAGCCCAGAAAGCCAACCGTATCCTGGGCTGCATCCAAAGATGCGCAGTCAGCGGGCCAAGGGAGGAGATCCCCATCCCTCTGCTCTGCGCTGGTCAGGCCTCACCTGCAGTGCTGCGTCCAGATGTGGAGTCCTCAGTGCAGGGAGACATGGAGCTGTGCGAGTGCATCCAGAGTACAGCCACAAACACGAACCCAAGGATGGAACCCCTCTCCTGTAAGCAAGGAGAGCTGGGCTGTTCAGCCTCCTGGAGAAGTGAAGGCTCCAAGGGAACCAGGTAACA
>NW_011141386.1:0-569 GCF_000146605.3 Meleagris gallopavo
GGTATTCTGAGAATCTGTTTTTTTCTGTTCCTATTATTAGTATTACTGCATTATTAGGATGATGGCTCATTGATGATGTACGTAGATTGCTCCGAAAGGAATGCCTCCTATTTATTTCCATAGAAATGACAACAGATACATAGAGTGAATTCTCAGCTACAAAACTCTGTTTTTCAACACGGTTACCACCATTAGCTATGCTTTTTTTCCAGTTGTTGAACGAGTGCCTGCATGCTGTGCTTGTTTAAAAAGAAAAAACAATCTGGCTGTTTGGGTGGTTTGTCTTTGCATCGCTGTTGCCACTGCTGAAGCCTCACTGCGCTCACATCCACGTGTTGGTCTTCATAAATGCTCTGTTCAGTGCGGAGGAGTTCAGTGACAGCCCTGTGCTCCGTGTGCACCTCCACGTCAGGTGCTGTGCTGTCATCCTGGCCCTCTGCTGCCATCTGTCGCCTGGCTACAAAATGAACTGAGCGCTGGCAGGAAGGTTCGAACCTCTGCTGTGTCCACCTGTGACGCTGTGGCCAGCATTATAAATAGGAGGCATTCCTTTTGGATGAGCCCTTGCA
>NW_011141387.1:0-689 GCF_000146605.3 Meleagris gallopavo
GAGATACAGCCAAAGCCAAGGAGAAAAAGTCCACGATATAAAGTTAGGGACGTGCTCGAGGCACCAGGACCAGCTCACAGCAACGAGTCGGCATGCGCTGCACGGGCACTGACTCATTCCTGCACTGCTCTCAGCTGCATCAGGGCTGTCCCACAGAAATCACTCCTTTTCATTGCTGCCATAGGTCTAACTGGACGACCACGGCTGCTCCCACTTTCAAGAGCCGGTAATTACTGCTGGCAGTTTAAGTTCTTAGCCATGGGCTGCTTAAACACGATTTTGGGCAGTGACGACTGGCAATCACTTGGACGGGATATCCTTACTGGACATGGAGAGGAAACCATCCCTGGGGTGAGAACGCACTGCAGCGATGGCAAATCCCCCCTGGGACGGGCAGACCCTTGGGAAGGAAGAGCACTGGGCTGCAAAATGCCCGTCGGGATGGTCACTGATCATTGGGACGGGAAACGGCTGGGATGGGAGGGATGTTTGGGGACGAAAAGTCAAACCATCGCAAGCCTGGGGGAAAGGGGCTGACCCCAACGGTCACGGAACCCCCCTGGGGGGGACGGGGCGTCCCCGTAACTGCCACTCTCCAGCTGTCATGGCAGGTAAGGCAGCAGGCTCCCCTGCTCTGATGCTCCAGCTGACCCCAGCGCCCAGACTCTCACCCCTGTCGACCCAGACTC
>NW_011141388.1:0-764 GCF_000146605.3 Meleagris gallopavo
GGAGCATCTGGCAGAGAGCAGACGCATCTGAAGGATGAGCTCCGGCATGGCTGGCGCCAACAAGGAGCGACCCGCCGGCGCGAGGCGGAACAGGAGGAGCGAGGTCGGCCCCGCAGCGGGGCGTGCCTCCAGTCCGACGTGCACCGACACCAAAGGTACACGGGTCCACGGCCAGCACAGGAGCGGTGCTGCAGCCAACCTCGGCACGGAGACGGCACTTTCCATCTGCCGCCTGGCTCCCGCCTGGCAGCGGTAGCGGTGCCGGGAAGCGGCAGGTGCAGAGTGTGACCCGCTTTTCCTTTGCCTTCCAGAGCGAGTCGCCGTCTGGGATGCGGTGGCCGCCTACGTACGGGAGCAGCTCCTGGGGCAGAAGGTGTGTTGGCTGTCGGGTTCCTCCTCTCCCTGTCCAGCTCAGCCTGGACTTCCTCCCAGTCTTCCCCTCCACACAAAGCGGGAAACTCCCCCGCGTTTCTCTGCTGGGCATCCCACGGCCTTCCTGCAAACGCACGATCACTTGTGCTGGGCGCTGCCGTGTCTCAGGGCTGATCCCGGTCTCTGGAAGCCTCTGGATCCCATAGGCTGCTTCTGCCCGCCTGCAGTGCTGCATCTGGGAGGGCGAGGGGGAAGGAGAGGACCATGCAGCCCTTCCAAAGCCATTCCCGATGGCCTGGCTCATGCCTCTGAATGGCGGGAAAGGGCTCCTGAGCTCTGTCCCTACCTTGGACCCCTGCGGCTCTTCCTCCAGCCACCCCATAACCCTTCCG
>NW_011141389.1:0-558 GCF_000146605.3 Meleagris gallopavo
CGCTCCGGAGACTTTGCCGTCGCTGGCCGAGTAATCGCGTTTCTCCCCGAACGCCGCTTTCAGCCGTCAGCAGCGGTCTCGTGTTTCTCGCTTGCCGAGAACGGGCCACTTCAGCCGGCTGCTTTTCTCCAACGAGTGAGCGGGCTCCCGTGCGCACATCGGAAAGGAGCGGTTTGCACTTCGCCTTGGCTACATGCAGAATGCACTACGCCTACCTCTGAATACTATGTCTCTGCCTTTATTTCGAGCCACAATTCATTCTAGTCAGGTTTTCCACTGCTACACATCTGCATTCAGAGAGGAAAAGAGTGGAAGGGAAAACAAGCTCTAATAAGGCATTTGCAAGTTCGAGGAGCGACAGCTGTAGTGCTCTCAGGGAGAGCGTTTCAGAAAGTGGGGAGAGATCCTTTCAGGACTGCGCAGAAAAACCCCCCACTACCGCAGGTAGTGCAGGAGGCTGAATTCGCACTTGTCGGCATCGGAATCGCACTCCTTCGCTCTCACGCGTAGAAAGCGGCATTCGCGCTGAACCGCTCCGGAGACTTTGCCGGAGCTGGC
>NW_011141390.1:0-552 GCF_000146605.3 Meleagris gallopavo
TACTGAACTGGGAATTGGTACAAAACACAGCAGCGTCACTTTAAAATGCACGTCGTGGTTTTGCTGCCAGGGCTATTACAGCCCAAAGGTTGCCATAAAGTTCATGTAAAGGAGGATAAAACACGGATGTTCCATACACAAAAGCAAAGAGGAAGGGTGTGAGGGTGTTTCCCCACTGAGAAGTAAGATTTCAGAAAGGACACCGACAGAGAACCCAGAGGGATACGGAGGCAAACGTAACAGTAACTGCTACAAACCAATGGTACAGAGAGAGAATTCACTGCCAGGAGTAGCTCACAGTCCAGTGATAAAAATTCTCAGCACTGGCTGCAAGGTTGTGTTTGAATTAAAAACAGTATTTAAAAACAGTCTGGAAGTTTTGAGCTAACTATTATAAACATTACTGGGGGGGGATTGCCAAATGCTGCTGCAAACAATGTGGGGGCAGAAGAGCCCTGGCACGGGAGGTATCTTTATGCCAATCTGCACACCTGCACAGCAGGCCCTGCTGGCCCTGCTTCACCCCTCCGTGGGAACTGCCCCTGCTGGAGT
>NW_011141391.1:0-409 GCF_000146605.3 Meleagris gallopavo
GGACACTGAGCGACCCTGGGGCTCTCTGGAGCCCTGAGCACTGGGCGTCAGGGCCTGGGGGATGGAGGGGATGGAGGGCACCATCCCCCCTACCCCTTTTCCAGGGGGACCACTGCCACCCCCCAGACCTTCCCTCGTGCTCTGAGGGGCTGTGCAGAGGAGGAGGGTCTCGAGCTGTCCTACGGATGGCCCAGGGTCACTGTGAGATGGGACAAAGGCTGTGGCTGCTGTCCCCAGGGGACCCACATTCCGCCCTGGGCTGCTGACAGCCCTCCTCCTGCCCAAAGTCCTGGGGCACAAACCCTGCAGGGACGAGGCTTCTCCATGGTCAGAGACACCTTCTGACATCCTCTGCTGACCAAAGGAGTCCTCTGAAGAAGAATGAAGACCCTGATGGTCACTGACATCC
>NW_011141392.1:0-318 GCF_000146605.3 Meleagris gallopavo
ATGACTGTATTGTGTCCAACAAGGTGGGCGAGCAGAGCTGCGGTGCTCCCAAGTGCCTTAACAACTGCACGGAGAGATGTGTTGGTCTCTGTGGAAACAGCAAGGAAGTGGAATCTGCATTTCCTGGCATGCCCCGGAACCTCACTTTGCTGACTGGTCATTGTCTGCCCAGCAGGTAAGGGCGATGCACACCCGCCAGCGTTTACCCATTCCAGAGCCCGGCACCATAGGGTTCCCCCCAGAGCTCTGAATTGCGCTTCATGGTGCCCAGAAGGCTGCCTATCCTCTTAGTTCTGTGTCTTGCTTGTCTCTGGTCTT
>NW_011141393.1:0-511 GCF_000146605.3 Meleagris gallopavo
GATCAGAGGGTCCCCAGGGGTTCCGGGAGTCCTCCAGAGGTCTCCAATGGGGATTTTGAGGACAACCTCACATAGTGACACGTTCTCGCTCTGCTTTGTCCCTCTGGGATCACCCCCAAAATGTCTGTTTCCACTAAAATCAATACTATGTCAATTTTGTTGTCTTTCTTTCCCCATTTCCTTTCAGAAATGGATGGTTCTCATCAAATTCCCATCCAGAGCCCTACGGAAACAACTCCCCCCAGGGCCACCGGGTGACACCGGGACAACCGCCGGCAGTGCCACCACCGGGACAACCGCCTGTCCCCGAAGTTCTCACTGTCACTGTCACCGTGGAGGCACAGAATCACAGAATGGCCCGGGTTGGAAGGGACCTCCAGGATCACAAATCTCCAGCCCCCCCGCCACCAGGCACGGCCACAAACCATTTCATACCAGCCCAGTCTGCCCAGGGCCCCATCCAGCCTGGCCCTGAACACCTCCAGGGATGGACGGGGCATCCACAGCCTCT
>NW_011141394.1:0-691 GCF_000146605.3 Meleagris gallopavo
GGATTCCGGGAGAGCTGGGGCGGCTCAGCCTGCAGCAGAGGAGCTCGGGGGGATCCCGGCCACGGCCGTCGGTCCCTGCAGGAGAGGACGGAGCCGGGCTGCGCCCTGCGGTGCCCACAGCAGGACCGGAGGCACTGGGCACACGCTGCAGCACGGCAGGTTTCCCCGCAGTGCTCCCAGCACCGCACCGCTTCCCCCTGCTTGCGCTAGCGGGCTGCACAGCCCGTGCAGACAGTGCCCTCCCAGAGGTGCCCGTCCCACACGGCGCGTCCAGCAGCTGGGGGAGTGTCGGGGTGGTTGCAGCCAGCCGAGAGCTGCGGCTCCTCCAGCTCCTCCTCACCGACGGTCTTCCATCACCACTGCTGCTGCCAATGCCCCCGTCGCCTCGTGTTGTGCCTGGGGAATGAGATGGTCACGTGCTGAGCATCGGGTGTGCTGGCGTGGGGGCACTGGGCAGGACTGGTGGCCCTGGGAGGCTGTCGACGGCCGCAGAAAGCGCTGGCTCGGTCCTGGGCTCCCCGGCTCAAGGCAGGCTCTGCTGTGCAACTGCTGCGGGGAAGCTGCTCTGGGGGGAGGCTGTACTGAGGTCACCTCCAGAGGTCCCTTCCGGCCCCTGTGCTGCTGTGACAGGCGGATGTGTGACGGGAGACAGCCAGCAGGTGGATGCCTGGTGGCTTTCCAGGGTGAAAGC
>NW_011141395.1:0-505 GCF_000146605.3 Meleagris gallopavo
GTGAACAACCACTCACCGGTTTCTCTGCCTCCATCGCCGGAGAAGCAGACAGCACGTGATCGTCGCTGCCAGCATGGAAACCACGAGAGCTGCAGCCAGTAGTGCCAGGCAGTACTTCAGTAACACCGGACCTTCTGTGGCACGTCCCTCATCTTCCACACCTGGAGGAACAGTGCGCTCACTGCTGTGTCTCGTGCCCTGCTGGCAGGCTCACAAGAGGTCTGACACGGCCACAAAACGTTGTCTTTCGTTTGGTTGGCCTCCGGGAACATGTGAAAATCCTCGGGCTGCAATGCTTCCCTGATTCCAGCGAAGCAAAGGGAACTCCCAAAGGCCCTGCACATCAAGGCACTCTGGAGCCGTCTTTTTGGCCTTCCCAGCTTTCTTTACACCCTGGCTCTGCCACGGTCCAGACCTTGCTGGGCCACGGATTTGCCGAGCTGGGACGTTCTGCGATTCTGTGATATGTGACATGGACAAGAACCGCCACAGGAGGGATCCAGCT
>NW_011141396.1:0-580 GCF_000146605.3 Meleagris gallopavo
CCCCCTTTCTCAGTAAGATTCAATCAAATCCCACGCTCCATCCCTAAAACAAAGTGTAATTTTTCCTTGTCACAGAAACCGGTCACCAATAGAAGCCTTGTCCTGTTAGCCCAACTCAGCAAAAATCCCTCAAATGCACTATTTTTACAGCCCAAACTAGCTCCTTCTTCAACTGCACTGCCCTTACAGAAAGTGTTACTGCTCTCATTCCTGCTGATAGCAGCAAATGGACCCAGGTCTGCCTGGCAGCTCTACATTGCTCAGAGCAAAGCTGCACGAGGAAACAAAACGCTACCAGGTGCGAAAGCTGATGAACACACTTCACTCCTGGGTTGCACAGCTATGAGTTGAAGCACCTTCACACTGTTCGGCCTCTCCAGGGACTTCACACAGCTTTAAGTACCACCATTTAGACACAGACTCATAGCACTGCACAGCCACCAACGGCCGCTGTCGGCCTCTCTATTCCTTCCATAGAGCACTGCCATCCAGTCCCTCTTTGCACTCAAGACTCTCCTGTTTTCTCAGGTATCTCCTTTGTTGCACTACGGGAATGGTATTGCCATTAGCTACCGCAACC
>NW_011141397.1:0-416 GCF_000146605.3 Meleagris gallopavo
GCTTGGCTTTGCTTCGTTTTCATTCCTTGTTTTGTTTTGTCTTTTTTTTTTATTTTTTATTTTTTTTTCTGTTAGTGAGGCTTTTTTTGTTTTGTCTTTGCATTGTCTTTGTTTCTATTTGTGTATTCTTTGTCTTTCCAGCTGCTTTCTTTGCGTGATCTTGTTCCTTGCTGCAAGCATTCCTTTCCTGTTCAGAGTATGTTTCTTGGCTTTGCTTTCAGTTGCTCCTTTGCTTTCCATTCTTTGCCTTGCCTTGCTTTGCCTCCCTTGTCTCCTTGCCCATGCCATTCCTCTGACCTTGCCTTCACTTACCTGATGCTGTCTCTGTGCCTTGACTGTTGTGTTTTTTCCTTTCCAGGCTTATGGAAGTGCAGGCAGCTCTCGGCTTTCGTGCAGTGCTTGCTGCATTTGCAGCT
>NW_011141398.1:0-842 GCF_000146605.3 Meleagris gallopavo
TGCACAGTGCTGCTTTCTTCCCCCCGTCAATCTATCACCAGCAAAACATCATGTCTATACAATTTATTTTGTCCTTAAGGATCACGGAGCATTTAAATGGGATGAGGTTGCTGAGGAGAGGTGCTGAGTACGTTAGCAATGAATACTCTCCTCTACAAGAGCAAGGAAAAGCAGATCTTGGAAGCAGTGGATCTCGCTGGCATATTCAAAATGGAAAGCCAAACAAAAAAAGTGGAAGCAACGTCTGGTGTTCTCTGAAACTCCGGGAACTACTTTAGACAACCTTGATTGTTATTTGGACACCACGAAGGGAGGGACAAGGGCATCAGATGGGCCTCTGGCAAGGCATAGCCCAGGGCACTAAACTGCTGGCAAGGAGAAGGGGAGAGAGGAGGGAGGGAGTGGCAGTGGCTGGAAGAGGCACCGGGGTCAAATGTACATTTGGGGTGCAAAGGTACGTGCAGACACAGGGATGCAAAGTGCTGCTGGGGCAAGTGCTGTGGGGGCAGAAGGATTGCGGTGACGTCACCGAGCAACAGGCTGTAATGTCACTGTGCGAGGCACTGTGACCTCAGCACCCTCACTGCTCAGCTTTGGGCGCAGGCAGAGCCTGGCCCAGTCAGTCTCGTGCCTGGACTCCTGCCGAGCGTGTGTTTGCGAGGCTTGGAGGTGGAGCGAGCATTTGTCTTGGGTGTTCGGGCTGTGCTTTGGGCGCTGCTGGCAGTGGCTTTTGGTGCCCATCCTTACAGCCATCACTTGCATTTCCCTGGTCTGCCTGGCTCAGGCTACCGGGGCCCCACGGGGTGCACGCGCAGCAGCAGAGGTGAGCTGGGTGGGGACAC
>NW_011141399.1:0-550 GCF_000146605.3 Meleagris gallopavo
TTCAAGGTGAGCCTGGCTCAGACTCTGAGCAACTTGATCTAGCTGTGGATGGTCAGCGATGGGGGAGGCGGATCACATCGCAAACCTACCTGCATACAAGCAGCGCACCAACATGGGGTGCATGATGTTCATTACCTGCTGGACAGATCTCACACCACTGACTGGAGGAGCCCAGGCAATTCTTCAACTCCATCAGGCTGCAAAATGAAATCAGAAGAGACGCAGAACATCATTTAAAACACAACAAGGATGCACACAATGCCCTTAAAAAACACCCACCGCATGGATGCAATTAGCACATAGCCCTATTAATTACAGCCTTCCAGCTTGAGATCCTCCAGAAAAGCAGAGCTCACAGCTCTGAAATCAAGCAGGAATCACTCACCCCATTCTAAGGGCTCACCCCACACCCCAAACGGAAGCAGTCTCCAGATTCACATGCTGCTCTTACACCTAGCAGCCCTTCAGTGCACTTGCCATCCCCCAAAAAGACAAGATCACAGCCCTGAAAGAAAAAAGAAACCACTTACCCATTCCAAGGACCAATACT
>NW_011141400.1:0-881 GCF_000146605.3 Meleagris gallopavo
TCGGTGGTCATCTGTGCTTTGCCATGACGGTGTGTTCTTTTGCTTTTTTCATGTTGCTGCAGAGGCTGTAGCTGCATTGGGTTGATTGTTTGGTTTCCTTCGGTTTGTTTTTCCATGTTGTTTTTCTGTGGTTTCTGCCTTGGTTTCCTGCTCCTTCTGCATTGCAATGCATTTGGGTTTTTTGTCCAGGGTTTGTTTTTATTTCCCTTTTGTTTCTATTCTTGGAACTGCTTTTTCCTTTCCTGAGCGTATTCCCCTCTGTTTGTGAGGATTTTCAAGTGATTTTTGCTTTGCTCTCCTTGGTCTTTTTTACATACTCTTTCTTTTCTTTTCCTGGTTTTTCCTGGCTTTGGTTTTCTCTTTGGTTATTGTTCGGTATTGTGGCCTTGCACTGCTGTTAAATTTTGGTTCTTTCTTTCCATTGTTAAGCACTGGTGAGCTTTGTTCTCTCTTTACTTTGCTAGGATTCTTTGCTTTGCCATGCTAGTGTATTGAATTCATTGGCTTCCTCTTGTATTTCTCATCCTCGCTTTGCTTTGCTTCATTTTCTATTCCTTGTTTTGTTTTATCTTTTTTTATTTTTTTCTGTAGTGAGGCTTTTTTGTTTGCTTTGCATTGTCTTTGTTTCCTATTTGTGTATTCTTTGTCTTTCCTACTCCTTTCTTTGCTTGATCTTGTTCCTTGCTGCAACAAGCATTCCTTTCCTGTTCAGAGTATGTTTCTTGGCTTTGCTTTCAGTTGCTCCTTTGCTTTCCATTCTTTGCCTTGCCTTGCTTTGCCTCCCTTGTCTCCTTGCCCATGCCATTCCTCTGACCTTGCCTTCACTTACCTGATGCTGTCTCTGTGCCTTGACTGTTGTGTTTTTTCCTTTCCAGGCTTCT
>NW_011141401.1:0-571 GCF_000146605.3 Meleagris gallopavo
TTCCCGAGGCTCTCGTCAACTCAGTGCCAAAGCCAGGTACGGATGTTACATTTGATGGTGCAGGGAAGCAAAGGGGAGTCTTTTTTGGGGTGTGTTCTGTGTGTAATACCTCCCTTATCCATCCCACGTTATCCTCTGTGTTGATGATCCTTCGTACATACCACGGGGTGTATGGCAGCTGTTTTGTAGGCAGTGAGAATGAGGGAGGGCAAAGACAGTTCTCCTGCAAGTCAGGACGAGGCTGAGAACAGCCAGCGTCCCTGGTGGACAGATAGAGGTTTGGCTGTGCTAGTGATCTGCTTGATCAGAACGTGGCTTTTCAAGACGATCCTTAATCCCCAAGTTGAGCAAGCTAAGCAAGAGGAGTGCATTAAGCTCCATTGGAACGCGCAGACAGGTGGCCCAATCCTCCCGTGTTTATGACTGGACTTGGGGAAATCCTAGAAACCTCGTAGAATGTCTTGGGATGGAAGGATTAGATCATCAAGCTCCAACCCCTGTGCCTGAGGCTGGGCTGCCAGCCTGCACATTTCATGCGGGACTAGACCAGGCGGCCCATGGCCCCGTACAT
>NW_011141402.1:0-925 GCF_000146605.3 Meleagris gallopavo
GTGGGATCCCAGAGATTCGCTTTCCTCGCAGCCTTCCAAGAGGGATGAGACATTTCACACGGACATTGTGGGCAGTGTTGGAAATATCCAAATAATTTTTCCGGGACGGTTTCTCTGATAAAGCAGATTTTATTCGCAATTGCAATGGCGGGCCTCCCGCAAGCAGGACAGCACTCAGAAAACAGTGCTCCATCTTTTATCCCCTATTGCCCGACGCTGATCTCTTTCTGCCCTGGTTCCTCACTGGCTGAGTACTGCAGGTTCACACTCTTTCACGACGCTTCGCTCATCATACAAATACCAAGTAAACACAAATCTTTGCCGCCCACACCCAAATATCTTGATTGGTTAATTGCCTTCTAACCATCGCTTTCTTAACAAACATTTGGTCGTAACTTTCGGGTGTCTGTTTGACAACAGAAACATAAACATGGCCTCTTAATTGTTTAATTACCCCCCTAACACTTGTGCCCCTTCTACACTGGTCATTGTTCTGGTCATCCGTCTGTCCTAGCATGGAGATAAGCTCGGAAGGAGGATGGGAGGGGAGTATCTTGGAGCCTGCACACGGCATCCTCACATTCCCACAGAGTGGGACAGCTCTGCCTTGTGTAAAGCCCTGACTCCTTGAAAGTTTCTTACATGTATTTCGCTTCTGCCGGTCTAATGAACAACCTTACCATGGGTCTCCTAGTTCAGAACACTATACCCACCTTGTTTAGAACATTTAACATCTATTGCAGCTTTGTGAGAAAGAATTTGTTAGGTAAGTTGGAAACTATGTTTCTCAAATACGTTACTAAGACGTATATGGTATTCTTACTTTCCACATCAACTGTTTCCAAGGACGTGTTACAGCTTAATTCCTTAGATCGATTGCCCTTTTCAATGTTTCAGTGCAGAAACAATACCTTCATTTTCCACA
>NW_011141403.1:0-543 GCF_000146605.3 Meleagris gallopavo
AATATGACCTTTTCTCCCCGAAGTTGCAGTATTCTCCCCAGAAATATGATATTTTCTACCAGAAATCCCCGCTTTCTCCCAGAAATACGAGAGTTTCTACGACAAATCTCAGGTTTCTCCCTGAAAATACGGCATTTTCTGCAAAAAATGGCACTTTTCTCCCAGAAAAATGTCGCTATCTCCCAGAAATACCCATTTTTCTCCACAAAAATAAAACATTTCCTCCCAGAAATACCAGTTTTCTCCCCCAAAATATGACATTATCTCCAAGAAATAACAGATTTCTCCCCAAAAGGTCAGATTTTCTCTCAGAAATACCAGGTTTCTTGCAAAAATCCGACATTTTCTGCCAGGAACGGCCGTTTTCTCCCAGAAATATGACATTTTTTCAACCAGAAACATGACATCTTCTTCCAGAAATACCAGTCGTCTGCCTAGAAATATGACATTTTTTCCCCAGAAGTTTGCAGGATTCTCCCCTGATATATGACATTTTCTCCTAGAAATACAGTTTTCTCCAATAATAGATGACGTTTTTCTCCC
>NW_011141404.1:0-355 GCF_000146605.3 Meleagris gallopavo
ATCGCCCTTCCCCCCCGTGTGGTTTCATCCTTTTGGCTTTTTTGATTATGGCACATGTTTCACAATCATGAATAACCTGTGCAATAGCGTCCATAGTTAAGTCCACCCCTCGGTCTCTAGCCCATTTATGTGTCGCATCTCTCCCTTGGTGACCCGAGGTCTCATGGGCCCATCGAGCTAAAAATAATTCACCCTTGTTCTGCCAGTCCAGGTCTATTTGGGCCACCTCAATTTTGGCAGCTTGGTCTACCTGATGGTTATTTTGCTGTTCTTCTGTAGCCCGACTCTTGGGCACATGAGCATCTACATGGCACACCTTTACAACCATATTCTTTGTTCGGGCGGCAATATCTTT
>NW_011141405.1:0-596 GCF_000146605.3 Meleagris gallopavo
AGAGATCATCGAGACCAACCCCCCTGCCAAAGCAGGTTCCCTACACCAGGTCGCACAGGTAGGCGTCCAGGCGAGACTTGAATATGCTTATGTCCGTTTCCCCTCGTCCTGTCTCCACGTACCACTGAAAAGAGACTGGCCTCACCACTATGGCCTCCACACCTCAGATATTTTTAAACCTGGATCAGGTACCCCCTTAGTTGTCTTTTCTCAAGGCTAAACAGACCCAGTTCACTTAGCCTTTCTTCATAGGGGAGATGCTCCAGGCCCTTCACCAGCTTTGTGGCCCTCCGCTGGACTCTTTCCAAGAGATCCCTGTCTTTTTGTACTGGGGAGCCCAGAACTGGACACAGTACACCAGATGAGGCCTTACCAGGGCAGAGTAGAGGGGGAGGATCACCTCCCTCGACCTGCTGGACACGCTCTTCTTAATGCACCCCAGAATGCCGTTGGCCTTTTTGGCCACGAGGGCACACTGCTGGCTCATGGCCAACCTGTCGTCCACCAGGACGCCCAGGTCCCCTCTCTACAGAGCTCCTCTCCAGCAGCTCATCCCCCAGCCTGTATTGGTGCATGCAATTATTCCTCCCCACATG
>NW_011141406.1:0-618 GCF_000146605.3 Meleagris gallopavo
GAAAGGTGGGCCCAGATGAACCGGATGAGGTTCAACACGGCAAGTGCAAGGATTTGTACTTGGGCCGGAGGAATCCCAGGCATCCACACAGTCTGGAAGGAGCGGCCCTTGAGAGCAGCCTGCAGAGAAGGACCTGGGGGTCTTGATAGATGAAGAACTTAACATGAGCTAGCAGTGTGTCCTTGCCGCTCAGAAGGTAAATGGGATCCTGGGCTCCATCGGCAGAGGGGTGGCAGCAGGGACAGGGAGGTGATTGTCCCTCCCTACTCTGCTCTTGTGAGGCCCCACCTGCAGCACTGAGTCCAAGAGTGGAGCCCCCAGTACAAAAAACACAGGGAGCTGTTGGAGAGGGTCCAGAGGAGAGCCACGAAGATTATCAGGGGGCTGCAGCAGCTCCCCTGTGAAGACAGGCTGAGGGAGCTGGGCTTGCTCAGTCTGGAGAAAAGAAGGCTGCGGGGTGACCTGAGTGCAGCCTTCAGTACCTAAAGGGAGCCTACAGGGGGGAGGGGAATCAACTCTTTGAAAGGGTTGATAACTGCAGGATCAGGGGAAATGGTTTTAAGTTGAGGGAGGGGAAATTTAGGTTGGATGTCAGGGGGAAGTTCTTTACAGAGAGAG
>NW_011141407.1:0-538 GCF_000146605.3 Meleagris gallopavo
CCCTAAAAAAAAGTAAACTTCTCTTGCCAATAACTCCTACAACTACAAAAAAAATCATCTACGGGTAATAATTCTTGATGTAGCACAGAGTAAGAGGCATCCATATCAGAAAATAAACCTCTTTACCCTGCTTCCCCAAGCTGCTTTTGGTCCAGTGGCGGGGGGGGAACTCTCCCTGAGCCCTTCCAGGCTCCCCCTTACTTCTTCTTCTTGGTAAGGACATCCCTGTTATACCTTTACTCAACTTTGCCTTCCTCAGCCTGTGTGTTTTTTGTTTTGTTTTGTTTTGTTTTTTTCCCCAAACCCTTTTCACTTTCTAGACTTTCTAGACTTTCATCATCACATACATTACTATTTCAGTTTCACGCCCTCCCCTCCCCAGGCTTCCAGTGCTCACGCTGGGATATCGGGTTTCCGAGATCTCTGCAGATGACGGCTATTCTCCCTTTCAATGTCCCGTCCCATCCCCATTCACAAGCAATGCCCCCTTTACAGTCACAGCGGGAGGCTCCGGCCCACACCTCTTTCTCCTACTCCG
>NW_011141408.1:0-626 GCF_000146605.3 Meleagris gallopavo
CTCATCCCGTTTCTTACTGCCCAGCTCTCCAGCCTGTCCAGGTCTCGCTGAATGGCAGCACAGCCTTCAGGCGTGTCAGCCAATCCTCCCAACTTCGTATCATCAGCAAACTTGCTGAGGGTGGCCACTATCCCCTCATCAAGGTCATTGATGAAGATGTTGAACAAGACCGGACCCAGCACAGACCCCTGGGGGACACCACTGGTTACAGGTCTCCAGCCAGACTCTGCACCACCAACAATGACCCTCTGCGCTCTGCCAGTCAGCCAGTTCTCAACCCACCTCACTGTCCACTCGTCTATCCCACACTTCCTCAGCTTTGTTATAAGGATGTCGTGGGAGACAGTATCAAATGCCTTTCTAAAATCAAGGTAGACTACATCCACTGCTCTTCCCTCATCTACCCAGCACGTGACAGCATCATAGAAGGCCACCATGTTGGTCGAGCACAACCTCCCCTTGGTGAACCCATACTGACTACTCCTGATAACCTCCTTTTCTCCCAGTTGTCTGGAGATGGTATCCAGCACAAGCTGTTCCATCACCTTTCCAGGGACAGAGGTGAGGCTGACAGGCCTATAATTACCCGGGTCTTCCTTCTTGCCCTTTTTGAAGACCAGAGTGAC
>NW_011141409.1:0-1129 GCF_000146605.3 Meleagris gallopavo
AAGTTAGCGATTTTGTGTAGCAACTCTCTGGTGGAGGGGCTGGTCTTCAAAATGGTACAAGCAGCTCAGGAGAGGAGAAGGATTTGCCGACTGCCGCTGTCCTCAGATGCATTTCTGTGAACACTGCAGATTGGCTTTCCTTAGTACTGTGACAGATTTTGGAGACTGGAAGTACTGTTGGATTCTCTGTTCATCTTTTGGTGCTTCTCGTTTCTCAGTGACCCCAGAGAAGGCTGCTAAGGCTACGGGAGACATCCGTGTGAAAACACTGGAGGAAATCCGCCAGGAGAAAGCGAATCGACGAGGCGGAACTCCAGCTCAGCTCCAAGCTGAAGGGCAGTGTGAAACCAAAGAGACTCGACCTTCCCAGGCAGTTTGCATCTCAGCTTTCTCCCAAGCCCTGCCTCTAAGAAAACGTAGGCAATCAGAAGGCGGGAAGCAAAATGCAGACGAGTTGCCTCCCAAGAGAAGGGTTCAGGGTGAAAACAGCATGCAAAGCATTCTCAGTCCATCTGTTACTGGCCAAGTCCAGTTGGAAGAGCCAGTGCACAAAGCCGAGCCTTTGCAGGAAATCCATATTAAAACCCTGGACGAAATCAGGAGGGAGAAGGCTCTGCGGGTGCCGCAGAGGGAAGAAAGTGTGTCGGCTCCTGCAGCCCCACCTGCACCTGCCCCAGCACGGAGGAGACTGATCCGCATCCCAAAGCTAACAGGTAATAAGTTGCTTTAGTACTTCCCTGGGGAAATGCTGGCCCTATTAGCCAGTTGAGTTTGCATTGGGTTTGCTTCTTGTGCAGAGATGAAAAAGTTGAAGGCTACAAAGTCCATCTTTCGAAAGCATGTATCGACTCCTTAGAGTAAGGGCCAGTTCTGTCCAAAAGAGCAGGGAATCAAACATCTCACTGTTAAGGTTCGATCGGCTTTTTTGAAAATAAATAAGTAAATAAATAAAAGTGTAATGGATGAGAAGAGCTGAAATGCTGTGTGGATTGCACCCCGCAGCCTTTCTCTCGGTAGTGGACATGAGGACAGAAACGCACAGAGGAAACAGAGGTGGTCGGGGTTCTCCGTGACTGTTTTTGCTGCTGAACAACGACATTCTGTTTGTTTCTCTTCCAGCAGCTGCAAA
>NW_011141410.1:0-692 GCF_000146605.3 Meleagris gallopavo
TTTATTCGTTTGTATTTCTAAAAATTACTTATTATTTCTTTATTTCTTCCTGCATTTTAATCGTTTTTTTATTTTTTATTTTTTAACTTTTTCGTTATTTTATTTATTTTCATTTATTTCTTTATCATTTTCGTTTATGCGTCCACGTGTTTGTCTGTTTGTTTATAATTTCGTTATTGTTCATTTCAATTTTTTTATTTTTTATTATTTACGTGCCCGCGTATTTGTCTCTTTGTTTTTAAATGTTGTTTTTATTGTTACTTATTGTTGTTATTTATTTATTTATTTGCTTGCTTATTTATCGGCTCGCTCGCTCGCTCGCTCGCTCATTTATTTATTTATTCATTCATTCATTCATTCATTCATTCATTCATTCATTCATTCATTCATTCATTCATTCATTCCTCGTGTTTTATTTCTTATCGATTTTTTCCCCTTTTTAATTTCGTTTTATCGATCTTTAGGTGTTCCGTCCCCGTCCCCGCCCCGCCCCGTCCCGTCCCGTCCCGTCCCGTCCCCGGGTTTCGCGATTTGTTGATTGATTGATTGATTGATTGGATTGGATTGGATTTTTGTTGTTGTTGTTGTTTATGTGTGTACTTGTTCGTCTATTTATTTTTGATTTCTATTTTTATCTTTTAATTTTCGTATGTTTGTTTGTTTGTTTGTTTATGGTGTGCCTACTTATTTGT
>NW_011141411.1:0-571 GCF_000146605.3 Meleagris gallopavo
CTGTTCACCCTTTCCCCCCCACAACCCACCTAAGTTTCCCCCCAGACTCTTTTTCGACCCCACAGACGTCCATCCCACTCTCCTCTTCTCCCCCACAGCACTCCCCTGTGGTCTCCCCCCAGACTCCCCTTCCATCCCATAGAAGCCCCCCAAAACCCTCCGGATTTCCCCTGCCACCCCCTCTCCACTCCTAGAGCCCCTTTCCTCCCAGTAGAGACCCAACTCACCCCTGTTTTCCCCCACATGACCCTCCTGTCCACTCCCAGACCCCCCGTTCCGCCCTACAAAAGCCCCCTTTCCCCCTTTCCAGCCCTCGAGTTCCCCTCCACGACGTACCTGTCCATCCCCAGGCCCCCTTTTCGCTCACAGAAGTCTCGTTCTGCTCTTTTCCCACTCACAACCGCCTCTGTCCATCCTCAGACCCCCTTTCCACGCCATAGAAGCCCCCCACAGCCCCTCAGTTTCCCCCTTGCAAGCTTTGTCCACCTCCAGCCCCTCTTTCCACATGGCAGAAGCCCCGCTCACACCTTTCCCCTCACAGATTACCCCACGAGCCCCCCTATCCAGGCCT
>NW_011141412.1:0-617 GCF_000146605.3 Meleagris gallopavo
TGATGGGAGAAAGCGTCCTATTTCTGGTTGAAAAATGGTATTTGTGGGAGGAAACTGCAGTTCCTGGCAGAAAACTGCATATTTTTGGGAGTAAAGCGGCTATTTGCGGTATAAAATGTCGTATATTTGCGATAAAACTGGCATTTCTTGGAGAAAATATCATATTTTTGGGGAAAAATCTACTATTTCTTGGAAAAGGTGTCCTATTTAAGGGAAGAAATCTGGTATTTCTGGAGAAAATGTCATGTTTGGGGATAAAATAGGTATTTCTGGTGAAAAACGTAGAGTCTTCGGTGATAAAACTGGAATTTCTGGAGCAAAATATCATATTTTGTAAGAAAAGCCGTATTTCTTGAAGAAAATGTCATGTTTTGGGGGCAAAATCTGATATTAATGGGAGAAAACGTCATATTTCTTGTAGAAAAAATGGTATTTGTGGGAGGAAACTGCAGTTCCTGGCAGAAAATGGCATATTTTTGGGAGAAAGCGGCTATTTGCGGTATAAAATGTCGTATATTTGCGATAAAACTGGCATTTCTTGGAGAAAATATCATATTTTTGGGGAAAAATCTACTATTTCTTGGAAAAGGTGTCATTTTTTAAGGGAAGAAATCTGG
>NW_011141413.1:0-509 GCF_000146605.3 Meleagris gallopavo
AACCCCTACAATTCTGTGATTCTGTGTTGTGGGCCAGCATAATAAAACAGGGGGCATCACTTTAGGAGCAAACCTCATACTGTGAGTAATTTAAATTAAATTACTGAAAATGAAAATACGTCCCAAAAATGTAAATATCCCTTTTTTAAAAATATTGCTATTATGTTTGTAGTTCTTCAAATGGTGTATTAATTAAGCTTTTCAAAGTTATTTTAAAGTTTTTTAAAATAGAAGGCAAAATATGTTCAAGGGAAAGAAAAATAAGGCAGAATTTTAAAATATGATTTTAGTTGTTGAAGAATTAAGTATATCAGTTTGGGGTTCACTTTGTTTTGAAAATGAAAACACATTGAATTTGAATTGATTAAGACATTTTGAACAATGTTTATAGTTCTCTGTTACTCACATTGTCACCCTGGAAAAGAGAATTTAAAAAATCTCAAAGTGACTTTCTTCCTTTCAACAGCAAAATAGAAAAAATAAAAAATTATGTACTCTGTTAAAACAAA
>NW_011141414.1:0-852 GCF_000146605.3 Meleagris gallopavo
GTTTCTCTCGACCAGGAGACTCTCTCGCTCATTTTGCACTGTTTCCCTGAGACTCTCCTTTTCAATTTCACAAACTCTCTCCCTCTCCAGGATAGTATTGAATAAGGCCCGGTAAGCATTAGCCAGGCCCCAAACAATTTGGGCCTCCTCAGATCTTCCTGAGCCACGACATTCCTGTCTCAAATATCTGTTTAAATTTCAGGGTCTTTCAGGTGTTCTGGAGTAAAGTTCCATGACACCGAAGATTTCCATCTCTCTAAAGTCTCACCCAGGCCTCTCCACATTCCCTGCCACTCAGTATTTACTGGTTTTGGGGCAGACTTCCTCAAAATATAATAAATACTAATAATAAGTGAAATGGTGAGCAGTACATTCACGGTAGATTAATAACGTGATCAGGTGAGCATTGAAAATCCGCATAAAGAATTCAAAGGAGTACGGCTGGAAACCTGCTTAAAATCCCCAACCCTGTAAATTAGCAGCTCCCTCTGGAATGGTATGCCACATAATATGCAGGTGCCACATAGTTATTTCCATCCATGTTTTCAATTGGCTATATACACCTATTGCTCCATAGAGCAAAGTGGTGAACTTAATTAAGGCCCAGTATGTTTTTAGCATTAAGAAAGAAGAGACAGTGGCATGCAGCCCCTTAAAAGGCAGTTTCAGTAGAGAAAGCATTTTTTCTCTTTTTTTTTTCTTTTACAGAAACAAGATAGCAAGGCTCAAAGTTTACAAATATCCTAGAGTATTGGCCGTCCGCCTGGACTTTTCAAGGTCACGCTTTCAGACAGTACTGGTGAAACAGATAAACTTTCCCAATGAAGCTGTCTGAGAGCGGAGAGAGAGATT
>NW_011141415.1:0-720 GCF_000146605.3 Meleagris gallopavo
ATTGTTTTTTTCTTTTTAAACAAGTCACAGCATGCAGGCACTCGTTCAACACTGGAAAAAAAGCAATAGCTAATGGTGGTAACCGTGTTGAAAAACAGAGTTTTGTAGCTGAGAATTCACTCTATGTATCTGTTGTCATTTCTATGGAAATCATAGGAGGCATTCCTTTCAGAGCAATCTACGTACATCATCAATGAGCCATCATCCTAGTAATGACAGTAATACTAATAATAGGAACAGAAAAAACAGATTCTCAGAATACCTTTTGTGGGGATGGAACAACAAAACCAACGCTGCAGTCAGCTGCAGTTATTCCCCCGGAATGAACTGATAGCAGCAGAAAGGTCATGGCCACTTCCGACACTCAAACTGTACCAGCATTTCAGAGCACGCAGCCTTGGCATAAACCCTAAGGATAAACCAAATGGCATCTCTGTTCCAGCAATTTTTTCCTTCAATATACGTGAATAGACTGGAGGTACTAATCCCACCAGTTCAGTTCTACCATTGTGTCTTACGGTAAGAAGAAAAGCAGGATGTTTAAGACTCTGTCAGGCACAGAACCTCCAGCACTGGAGGCAGCAGTTCTGAATTCTCGGTATCTTGTCATCATTTGTGCGCATGCACAAGAAACAGTGCAACTCACTGTACAAGGGCAACCAAATGTATTCAAGGCATACTTGCACAGGACTCTGAGGTAGAAAGCTGCTCGCTGAGGCG
>NW_011141416.1:0-533 GCF_000146605.3 Meleagris gallopavo
TGCTACAGTTTTCACTATTACATTCTCTTGTCCTCCTTATGTTTGTGTTCCTTGCCCCATTCTCCTTGGCCTAATGACCCTTGGCTTTGTGTTGCCACATTCATGTCGGCATTCAGTTTTGCGTTCCCTGCCGTATTGTCTGGGCCGTCATCCTTGGCATTTCCTTCCATGTTCTCTTGGCCCTTGCCTTTGCCTGGGCATTCCCTTGCCCTCCTGTTTTTGTGGAACCCGCACCTGGGGCGGGGTGCAGCCCTGCGAGCACAGCTGGGGGCAGTTTGGCTGTGGAGTGGGGCAGAGCCAGGCTCCAGCCCTCCCTGATCCCATTGAAGGGCTGGGAAGAGTAGGGGCAGCATGTGAACCTGGGGAGTGCTTCCTTTGGAGTATGCCTTGTTCTTTGGTGATGGAGTGAGTGTTATTTTTATTTTTCTCCTCCATTGTGGAGCTGGTCTCTCTCTTTTAGCAGGGAACCCTGAGCGTACTTAAGGGCTGGTAGGTATTTGGACCTGGAAGCTGCTTCCTTCACTTGAGAGTGT
>NW_011141417.1:0-354 GCF_000146605.3 Meleagris gallopavo
GCTCATTAAATCAGTTATGGTTCCTTTGGTCGCTCCCCTCCCGTTCCTTGGATAACTGTGGTAATTCTAGAGCTAATACATGCCGACGAGCGCCGACCTCCGGGGACGCGTGCATTTATCAGACCAAAACCAACCCGGGCTCGCCCGGCGGCTTTGGTGACTCTAGATAACCTCGAGCCGATCGCACGCCCCCGTGGCGGCGACGACCCATTCGAATGTCTGCCCTATCAACTTTCGATGGTACTGTCTGTGCCTACCATGGTGACCACGGGTACAGGGGAATCAGGGTTCGATTCCGGAGAGGGAGCCTGAGAAACGGCTACCACATCCAAGGAAGGCAGCAGGCGCGCAAAT
>NW_011141418.1:0-374 GCF_000146605.3 Meleagris gallopavo
AAAAAACACCTGCAAATCCATCAAGCGCCGCAGGAAAGCCGAGAGACGAGGCTTGAGTGAACAAGTCGGGAAAGAAAGACAAAAACAATCAAGGGAGATCACATAAGGGAAGTGAAGGCAACGTCAGAGCAAAGGGACGGGACAGGCGCCAACCAAGGGAAGGAAGGGAAGGAAAGGAGCGTGAAAAGAATGGAAAAAGCAAAAGCCAGGGAAAGCCAAAGAAATTCATTTCCTAGGAGGAGGAAAGGAGTGTATCGAGCAAGGAATGAAAAGCATGCAAAGAAAGGAATTGCGTAGTAAAGAACCAACAACCAAACAAAAAAACAAACAATGCAAAAGCCAAGCAAAGAGGAGCAGCAGAGAAAAAGGCATCT
>NW_011141419.1:0-1052 GCF_000146605.3 Meleagris gallopavo
CCTCGTCCTGACTTGCAGGAGAACTGCCTTTGCCCTCCCTCCATTCTCACTGCCTACAAAACAGCTGCCATACGCCCCGTGGTATGTACGAAGGATCGTCAACACAGAGGATAACGTGGGATGGATAAGGGAGGTATTACACACAGAACACACCCCAAAGAAGACTCCCCTTTGCTTCCCTGCACCATCAAATGTAGCATCCATACCTGGCTTTGGCACTGAGTTGACGAGAGCCTCAGGAACTTTGTTAGTAATCAGTTCCACACACTCGCCAGGGAAAAATCCCACCTGTAACAAGAACAGAAAGAGAGGCCAACTATTGCATGCAGCATTTCCACGTCTGAACTGTTAAACCAAAAGCAACACAACATTTTCCTTGGATTGTGCTTGCCTGATAGTCTTGCTCTGTAAGACTACCCAGCAGACAATGGCCTGCATAAAGGTAATAATAATCTTTCAACATTTGCAGCCTAAGGCAAGGTCCTCTGGCACTGACACAGGGAAACCTTTTACGTGCAGAAGCCATCCTGTGCAGGCAGAGCAGCTCTAAGCTGAGATTCCTGCCTTTACTCAAGTGGCATGCTCAAGTCTGAAGCTGGTGCCTACCTGGAAGCCGTGCTTGCCTCTCCACCAGGGGCTCAGCTCCTTTGCTGGCATATCAATAACGCACACGATGTCACCCACCTGCAAGAGATTGCAATGTCAATCCCAGCTCAAATGCCTGCATTCTCCTGCACTGCCAAATACTGTCAAGCTGGAGAGCAATTGCACCAGTGCAGCTCTCAAGGCATTTGCCGGTGTACAACTGAACTTGGAGGTAGGAGAGTCACTACCTTACACAACACACAGAATACAGCTGCTCAGTACAAAATGGTTCTCTAAAGCAGCAGGGTATGGAAGAGTTCCAATTAAACCACAGACATAAGTTAGCAGGGCTTCCTGAACAGATCTACACACTCCATACACTGGTCTGCTGTTGCTCAGGGACCAGGCTACAATACTGGGCAGTATCTGTTTGATCAGAAGATTCAAATGCCAAATAAAGCCATATT
>NW_011141420.1:0-507 GCF_000146605.3 Meleagris gallopavo
GTTCTGGATTTCCTCGATGGGTTTTGAGGTTCTCCAAAGGGTTTTGGGGTTCTCCAAAGATTTCTGGGGTTCTCCAAAGGGTTTTGGTGTCTCCTCAACGGCTTTTGAGGTTCCCCAAAGGGTTTTGGGTTAGGGTTAGGGTTTTGGGGTTCTTTAACGAGTTTCGGTGGCTCCTCGAAGACCTTTTTGGTTTCTGCCCCCGACTTTTGGGGTCCCCCCAGTTGGTGCGCACGGCGGCGCTGGACCCACACCGCAATTATCTCTTCGCCTTCCACCCCCACGGGGTTTGGCCGCCGGGGCCTTCGCCAATTTCTGCACCGAGGCGACGGGGTTTGGGGTTCTGTTCCCTGGGCTCCGACCCCACCTCCTCACCCTGCCCTGCTGGTTCCGTCTGCCCCTGTGGCGCGAATATGTCATGTGCGGAGGTGGGGGGACCCCAAAAGCTGGGGGTATGGGGGGCTGGGGGGACCGAGGGCGTTGGGGTCAAGGGAATCCCAATAGGACCCC
>NW_011141421.1:0-859 GCF_000146605.3 Meleagris gallopavo
CAATGCAACAAATAAAACTGAAAAAGACAAAAGACCCCCAGAAGCTCTGTTGGCCACCTGCATCAGAGCTAGAAAGAGTCTGGAAGACAGTAAACTGTTACCTATGCACGAGAAAGAGAAATAAAACAGCCCAGAAGAGTAGATTCTTTTGGCTATTTGGATTTATATTCTTTCTCTGCATTCCTTCTTGTCTCTTAATGCTAAAACTTTCAATAAATAAGCACAAATCTTAGCTTAGACACAACTCTACTGGCCATCGACAGGCCATGACCACTTATCAGCAGTTGAGAGGATAATCTCACTTGTGTTGAGTTGGCCTTCAGGAGTAAGGAAATCATCCAACGCACACGGCACTGCTGCATTAAACAGAAACGTGTCCCCTGTTAAGGACTCTGACAACACAATAGACTTGGGAGCAAAGAGAAAGTACAGCCCACCGAATCCATAATTTGGATAATCCCCTTGCAAATAGCTGACAATCAACGCTGTCCAGTCACAGCAGATTCTGTCTGTTGATGCTCAGGACTGCTGGAAAGGTGAGGTACTTGACTTGGAATTCTGGTCTGGTTAAAAGAACAACGAAAACTAGAATGGATTTCCTTGCCCTTGCAAAGCCAAAAAGGAGCTGCTTTGGCAAGATGAAACTATTTCCTAAAGATAATGCTGAGAAACGTACTCATCCTTCATATAATTTCTACTTTATGTGAAGTTATTTAGGAGCCTTTTAACTCTGAACGCTAAAGAGGAATCAAGAGGAATCCAGAAGTTTTCAGGTGAAGAAAACTGGGATAGATTGCTTTTATTTCTTGTCTTTTATTTACATTTCAGGCAACCAAGTCCTGTGCTTTGGTCACGACAA
>NW_011141422.1:0-412 GCF_000146605.3 Meleagris gallopavo
TGCCATAGCATTTAGGGAAAATGTCCTATCCTTGGGAGACAAGTGGTATTTGTGGGAGAAGATGTCCTATTCTTGGTTGCAAGTGTCCAATTTGGTCTTGTCATCTAGTCTTTTTGGGAGAAAACGTGCGGTAGTTTGAAGAAAACAGGTATGCCTGGGAGAAAATATCATCTTTTCGGAAGCACAGGCCCAAGTTCCAAGTGAAATGTGGTATTTCGGGGAGAAAATGACAAGTACGTGGGAGAAAAGTGGACAATTGTGGGAAAGACTGACTTCTCTTGGAGGGCAAGTGTGGCATTTTTTGGTGTTGAAAAGGGGGTCCTTTGGGGGAGAAAACGGGGTGTAGATGGGAGGAAATGTCCTCTTGAGGAGTGTCTAGCAGTATTTTTGAGTAGAAAAGGGAGGTACTTGT
>NW_011141423.1:0-511 GCF_000146605.3 Meleagris gallopavo
GGGAGCGCATAAGCAGGAGGGAGCAACGGCTGTTTAGGAGGGTGGATAGCGATAGGACAAGTGGAAATGGTTTTCAAGTGAGACAGGGTAGGTTTAGGTTGGTTATTAGGAGGCAGCTTTTCACGCACAGGGTGGTGACGCACTGGTATGTGTGCTTGAGAGTCACTTGCAGGATGATCTGCTCCATGATCCGTGACCAGCACAGAGGTTGAGACTGACATGCTGGTAGTTCCCCGCGTCACACTTTGTATCCTTCCTAAGAGGTGTGCTGTCACCTTTTTTTCTCCTCACCAGGGACTTGACCTGACTGCCTCGACTTCTGAAATACCATGGAGAGTGGCTCGGTGACTGCAGCGGTGAATTCCCTCGGAACTCTGGGACTCATCTCGTCAGGACCCAAGGACTCCTGGATTGTTTGGGTCCTCAGGTGGTCCAGAACCTGATCTCCCATGGCAGTGTGGGATGGGAAGGGGTCTGTGGGACTGAGGAAGCAATGGCAGTCCCCACCTCA
>NW_011141424.1:0-741 GCF_000146605.3 Meleagris gallopavo
ATTTGCGCAATAGCATCCATAGTTAAATCCACCCTCGGTCTCTAGCCCACTTATATGTCGCATCTCTCCCTTGATGGCCTGAGGTCTCATGGGCCCATCGGGCTAGAAATAATTCACCCTTGTTCTGCCAGTCCAGATCTATTTGGGCCACCTCAATTCTGGCAGCTCTGTCTACCTGATGGTTATTTTGCTGCTCTTCAGTAGCCCTATTCTTGGGCACATGGGCATCTACGTGACGCACCTTTATAACCATATTCTTTATTCGGGCAGCAATATCTTTCCACAGGTCAGCAGCCCAAATAGGTTTACCCTTTCTTTGCCAGTTGTTTTGCTCCCACTGCTGTAACCACCCCTGGGGCAAACGATTCCAGGTATACTGAATGCCCCTCCAGGTGAAAGCAAACTGTGGCCTAGATTCTTTGGTCAAAGGAATGGAGAAAAAGGCGTTAGCAATATCAATGGTGGCGTACCATTTGGCTGCCTTTGACTCCAGTTCATATTGGAGTTCTAACATATCTGGCACAGCAGCACTCAATGGGGGTGTGACTTCATTCAGGCCACGGTAGTCCACCGTCAGCCTCCATTCTCCACTGGCTTTACGCACTGGCCATATGGGGCTGTTAAAAGGTGAGTGAGTCTTGCTAATCACTCCCTGATTCTCTAGTTGGTGAATCAGCTTCTGAATGGGGAGCAAGGAATCCCTGTTGGTGCGGTACTGCCGTCTGTGCACCGTTTTTGTAG
>NW_011141425.1:0-340 GCF_000146605.3 Meleagris gallopavo
GGAAATATGACATTTTCTCCCAGAAAAATCCGTTTTCTCCCCAAAATACGGCAATATCTCCCAGAAACACCCGTTTTCTCCAAGAAATATGACATTTTCTCCCAGAAATACCCGTTTTCTCCCCAAAAAATACGACATTTTCTCACTGACATAGGTGTTTTCTCCAAAAGAAATAAAACATTTCCTCCCCGAAATACCAGTTTTCTCCCAGAAATAGGACATTTTCTCAATGAACTTGCTGTTTTTTCTCAGAAAATACCTGTTTTCTCCCAGAAATAGGACATTTTTCAACCAGAAACATGACATTTTCTCCCAGAAATACCAGTCGTCTGCCTAGAAA
>NW_011141426.1:0-694 GCF_000146605.3 Meleagris gallopavo
CGAGAGCGCTGCTGACGGCTGAAAGCGGCACTCGGGGAGAAGCGCGATTTCTCGACCAGCGTCGGCAAACTCTCCGGAGCGGTTCAGCGCGAGTGCCGCTTTCTACGCATGAGAGCGAAGCAGTGCAATTCCGATGCCGAGAACGTGCGAATTCAGCCTCCTGCACTACCTCCGTAGGGAGGTTTTTTCTCCGCAGGCCAGAAAGGATCGCTCCCCACTTTCTGTCACGCTCTCTCTCCCTGGGAGCGAAACAAATGTCGCTCCCCGAACTTCCAACAGCCTTATTTGAGAGGGTTTTGCTCTCCACTCTTTTCCTCCGAGCATGCACAAGCGTAGCCATGGAGAACAACACCAAAAAAGAATTGCCGCTCGAAATGAAGGCAGACACGTCGTATTCACAGCTAGGCCTAGTGCATTCTGCATGTACCCGAGGCGAAGTGCAAACCGCTCCTCTCCGACGTGCGGACACGAGACCGCTCGCGCGTCGGAGAAAAGCAGCAGGCACAAGTCGCCCGTTCTCGGCAAGTGAGAAACACGAGAGCGCTGCTGACGGCTGAAAGCGGCACTCGGGGAGAAGCGCGATTTCTCGACCAGCGTCGGCAAACTCTCCGGAGCGGTTCAGCGCGAGTGCCGCTTTCTACGCATGAGAGCGAAGCAGTGCAATTCCGATGCCGAGAACGTGCGAATTCAGCCT
>NW_011141427.1:0-556 GCF_000146605.3 Meleagris gallopavo
GGAAATATGACATTTTCTCCAGAAATACCCGTTTTCTCCCAAAAATACGACATTTTTCTCACTGACATAGGTGTTTTCTCCAAAGAAATAAAACATTTCCTCCCCGAAATACCAGTTTTTCTCCCAGAAATAGGACATTTTCTCAATGAACTTGCTGTTTTTTCTCAGAAATACCTGTTTTCTCCCAGAAATAGGACATTTTTCAACCAGAAACCATGACACTTTTCTCCCAGAATACCAGTCGTCTGTCCTACGAAATATGACATTTTCTCCCAGAAGTTGCAGGATTCTCCCCTGATATATGATATTTTCTCCTAGAAATAACAGTTTTCTCCAATAATAGATGATGTTTTCTCCCAGAAATACAAGCTTTCTCCATGAAAGATGACATTTTGTGCCAGATATGCCAATTTTCTCCTGACAAACCCAACGTTTTCTACCAGAAATTCCAGTTTAGTCCCCCAAAACACGGCATTTCTCCCAGATATGCCAGTTTCATCCTCAAAATATGACATTTCTCCAAGAAATAGGAGTTTCTCCCCAAAATATAACATTT
>NW_011141428.1:0-374 GCF_000146605.3 Meleagris gallopavo
TATGGTATTTCGGGCGGTAGCGTGGGGTACTGCATAGGTTTCAAGCCACCCAGTTGTTGCCTCCACCATGGTGAGCACATAACGCTTACCATTACGAGATCGTGGCAAGGTGATATAATCAACCTGCCATGCCTCCCCATATTTGTACTTTTGCCATCACCCTTCCTCCCAGAGAGGTTTTCATTCTCTTGGCTTGTTTAATTGTGGCACATGTGTCACAGTCATGAATGATTTGCGCAATAGCATCCATAGTTAAATCCACCCCTCGGTCCCTAGCCCACTTATATGTCGCATCTCTCCCTTGATGGCCTGAGGTCTCATGGGCCCATCGGGCTAGAATAATTCACCCTTGTTCTGCCAGTCCAGATCTATTT
>NW_011141429.1:0-884 GCF_000146605.3 Meleagris gallopavo
TACTGGGCATGCTGCTGCCTCCACCACACATGCACCTGCAGGGTCGCCAGCCCAGAAGGAGTCTGTGGCTGCCAGTCGGAACAAAACACCTCTCTGGAGGAAGGCAAAGCACTGGCAGTCATGCCAAGGAGGAGGGAAGGGTAGCTACCGGGCATGGATCCGCCCAGCCAGCAGAGGAAAAGCTCCAGGCCAGCACAAGGCAAGAGGCAAGGATGCCCACGAGGCGGGGACCCACCTGGGGAACCGAGAAGGAGCTGCAAATGCAGCAAGCACTGCACAAAAGCCTAGAGAGGGCAGGAGGAATGGAAAAAACTCAACTGGCCAAGGGATGACATAGGTGCCATCACCCAGGCTGTTGGAACCATTGTGATGTCACAGTGTGTTGCCATGGTGACGACGGGCCCTGCAGCTGCTCACCAGCCCTGGAAGCAGACAAGCTCAGCCTGCTCCCGCTCTGGATGACGGTTCAGTGCTGCTATTCACTATTACTGATCATTGTGAAGGCTTACCCTTCTGCACGAGCTTTTAGGGCCGCGATTTTGGATTACATTCAAAGGTGAGCTGTTACCAGTTTGCTTTAGTGTTAAGGTTGAAGGAAAACCCTTTAGCTGAAAGGTCACTGCTTTGGTTAGAGTTTAGGGTGAAGAGTTACCATACTGGGTTAGGATGAAAGGCTTCCCTTTTGTGCTAAGAGCTAATGGTTCCCACATTGGATTAGAGTAAAGCATTCTCACATGGAGGAAGGGTTAAGGGCTACCCTCTTGTGTTAGTATTAAGGCTTCCCTGTTCTGATTAGGGTTAAGGCTTTCCCAGTTATGTTCACAGCAAACGGTTCCGGGCTGTCCATTTGGTGAGGGTTACATATGACCTGCTTGCTTTCGAGT
>NW_011141430.1:0-532 GCF_000146605.3 Meleagris gallopavo
AGGATGACACAGCAACACACCATGCAAGACGTCTGCCATCCATTTTCCAGAAGACACTGGCGTAAATTGGAATGTAATGCATGCTTTTCTCACAGGCAATAGAAAGGATTTCTGCCTCGTTTCCCCAGTTTATGGCTGCCTGAAAGATGGCAGCTGGCTGTCAGTGTTAGCACACATCTTGTGGCTAACTGCTCTAACTGGGAGTGCTCTGTTACGCCTCGCACAGTGTCCCTAGCTGCGACTGCGTCCTGTCAGACAGTGCTTGGAGCCTCTTCATTTCATCACCATCAGGACTCGGCTCCAGGCACACTTGTGAGGAAGAAAAGAAATAGAATTTAGATGCACGGGAAGAAGGGAACTGATATTTAGGTCTAAATTACTCTAATTACTTCTCTGAGGATACACTTGCAATATCAGGAAGAAACAAAACTGTGGAGTATTTAACCAGAGGGATCAAACTAGGCATGGTAAACTGCTCTCCTGAATTAATCTACTTTAACCGTGATCTCACTGTTAGCACTGGGCTCATCTT
>NW_011141431.1:0-517 GCF_000146605.3 Meleagris gallopavo
ATTACATTTTTCTCACCAAAAATACCAGTTGTCTCCCCCAACAATATGGCAATATCTCCCAGAAATACCGGTTTTCTCACCCAAAACACAACGTTTCCTACCAGAAATACCAGGATTCTCCCCCAAAATAGGACATTTTCTGCCAGGAATTGCAGTTTTCGGCCAGAAATACCACATTTTTCTCACAGGAATACCAGGATTCTCCCCAAAAATAGGACATTTTCTGCCAGGAATTGCAGTTTTCGGCCAGAAATACCACATTTTCTCACAGAAATACCAGTTTTCCCTCCGAACAGAGGACATTTTCTCCAAGAAAGTGGAGATTTTCCCCCCAAAATACGCCATTTTCACCCAGAAATTGCAATATTCTACCCAGAAATATCACATTTTCACCCAGAAATACCAGCTTTCTCCCTGAAATATTACATTTTGTTCCAGAAATACCAGTTTTCTCACCCAAAACACGTTTCCTACCAGAAATACAAGGATTACTCCCCCAAGAATGTGACATTTTCTG
>NW_011141432.1:0-867 GCF_000146605.3 Meleagris gallopavo
ACCTGGGCGGGTGCAGCCCTGCGAGCACAGGCTGGGGGCAGTTTGGCTGTGGAGTGGGGCAGAGCCAGGCTCCACCCCTCCCTGATCCCATGTAAGGGGCTGGGAAGAGTAGGGGCAGCATGTGAACCTGGGGAGTGCTTCCTTTGGAGTATGCCTTGTTCTTTGGTGATGGAGTGAGTTGTATTTTTTTTAATTTTTTTCTCCTCCATTGTGGAGCTGGTCTCTCTCTTTTTTAGCAGGGAACCCCGAGCGTACTTAAGGGCTGGTAGGTATTTGGAGCTGGAAGCTGCTTCCTTCACTTGAGCGTGTGGAGGAGTATTGGTCCTTGGAATGGGGTAAGTGGTTTCTTTTTTCTTTCAGGGCTGTGATCTTGTCTTTTTGGGGGATGGCAAGTGCACTGAAGGGCTGCTAGGTGTAAGAACAGCATGTGAATCTGGAGACTGCTTCCTTTGGGGTGTGGGGTGAGCCCTTAGAATGGGGTGAGTGATTCCTGCTTGATTTCAGAGCTGTGAGCTCTGCTTTTCTGGAGGATCTCAAGCTGGATGGCTGTAATTAATAGGGCTATGTGCTAATTGCATCCATGCGGTGGGTGTTTTTTAAGGGCATTGTGTGCATCCTTGTTGTGTTTTAAATTATGTTCTGCGTCTCTTCTGATTTCATTTTTGCAGCCTGATGGAGTTGAAGGATTGCCTGGGCTCCTCCAGTCAGTGGTGTGAGATGTGTCCAGCAGGTAATGAACATCATGCACCCCATGTTGGTGCGCTGCTTGTATGCAGGTAGGTTGCGATGTGATCCGACTCCCCATGCTGACCATCCACAGCTAGATCAAGTTGCTCAGAGTCTGAGCCAGGCTCACCTTGAAAGGCT
>NW_011141433.1:0-624 GCF_000146605.3 Meleagris gallopavo
TCCATGGTATTTCACAAGTCGAGGCAGTCAGGTCAAGTCCCTGCTGAGGAAGAAAAAAAAGGTGACAGCACACCTCTTAGGAAGGATAGAAAGTGTGACGCGGGAACTACCAGCATGTCAGTCTCACCTCTGTGCTGGTCACGGATCATGGAGCAGATCATCCTGGAAGTGACTCTAAAGCACACATTCCAGTGCGTCACCACCCGTGGGCGTAGAAAAGCTGCCTCCTAATAACCAACCTAAACCTCCCTGTCTCACTTGAAAACCATTTCCCCTTGTCCTATCGCTATCCACCCTCCTAAACAGCCGTTGCCCCCTCCTGCTTATGCGCTCCCTTCGAGTCTTGGAAGGCTGTCATGAGCTATCTCCAGAGCTTTCTCTTCTCCCACACAAACAATCCCAGTTCCCTCAACATTTCTTTCTAAGAGAGGTGCTCCAGCCCTCTGACCATCTTCGTGGCCCTTCTCTGGACCTGCTCCAAAAGCTCCACATCATTCCTGTGCTGGAGCCCCAGGCCTGGACGCAGTGCTGCACATGGGGCCGCACCAGAGCCGAGTCGAGGGGGACAATCACCTCCCTCTCCCTGCTGGTCGCTCCTCTTTGAATGCAGCCCAGGATCTAGTT
>NW_011141434.1:0-405 GCF_000146605.3 Meleagris gallopavo
CAACCTGCACACCCCCACAACACCTCCGCCACTTCTGCACACCCTTCTGGACCAATCCAAGCACCCCCTGGACCCTCCTGCGCACCATCTGGATGCCCCAAACCCCTCCACGACATCTCCACATTCTTCCGCGTGATTCCAGGCCTGGATAGGGGGCTCGTGGGGAATCTGTGAGGGGAAAGGTGTGAGCGGGGCTTCTGCCATGTGGAAAGAGGGGCTGGAGGTGGACAAAGCTTGCAAGGGGGAAACTGAGGGGCTGTGGGGGGCTTCGTATGGCGTGGAAAGGGGCTCTGAGGATGGACAGAGGGAGTTGTGAGGGGGAAAAGAGCAGAACGAGACTTCTGTGAGCGAAAAGGGGGCCTGGGGATGGAGGGGTACGTCGTGGAGGGGAACTCGAGGGCTGGA
>NW_011141435.1:0-951 GCF_000146605.3 Meleagris gallopavo
CCCAGAAACTGCAGTATTCTCCCCAGAAATATCACGTTTTCTCCCAGAAACGCCACATTTCTCCATGAAAGATGACATTTGGTGCCAGAAATACCCATTTTCTCCTGACAAACACAACGTTTTCTGCCAGAAATACCAGTTTAGTCCCCGAAAAATATGGCATTTTCTCCAAGAAATACTAGCTTTGTGCCCTGAAATATGACTTTTTCTCCCAGATATACCAGTTTTGCTTCCGCAAAATATGACAATATCTCCAAGTCATAGTAATTTTCTCCCCCCAAAATATTATATATTCTGCCACAAATCCCAGTTTTCTCCCCAAAAATACACCATTTTCTGCCAGGAACTGCAGTTTTCTACCCAGAAATATGATATTTTCTACCAGAAAATCCCAGTTTTCTCCCAGAAATACGAGAGTTTCTACCACAAATGCCAGTTTTTCTGCCCCGAAAAGTATGACATTTTCTGGCAGGAACTGCAGTTTTCTCCCGGAAATATGACATTTTCTCCCAGAAAAAATCCGTTTTCTCCCCAAAAATACGGCAATATCTCCCAGAAACACCCGTTTTCTCCAAGAAATATGACATTTTCTCCCAGAAATACCCGTTTTCTCCCCCAAAATACGACATTTTACTCACTGACATAGGTGTTTTCTCCAAAGAATAAAACATTTCCTCCCCGAAATACCAGTTTTCTCCCAGAAATAGGACATTTTCTCAATGAACTTTGCTGTTTTTTACTCAGAAATACCTGTTTTCTCCCAGAAATAGGACATTTTTCAACCAGAAACATGACATTTTCTCCCAGAAAATACCAGTGGTCTGCCTAGAAATATGACATTTTTTCCCCAGAAGTTGCAGGATTCTCCCCTGATATATGACATTTTCTCCTAGAAATAACAGTTTTCTCCAATAATAGATGACGTTTTCTCCCAGAAATACAAGCTTTCTC
>NW_011141436.1:0-413 GCF_000146605.3 Meleagris gallopavo
GGGGTTATGGTGCGGGATGTGGGGTTATGGGGCGGGATGTGGGGTTATGGGGCGGGATGTGAGGTTACGGGGCAGGTTATGGGGCTGACTCCAATGACGTCACGACAAGGAGGCGGAGCCAAAGGATTTATTGGACACCGATGGGGGGACAGAGGAAGGGGCGTGGCTTGGATCCGAGGGGGCGTGGCTTCAGGCAAGAGGCGTGTCCCAGCGCAGGATGTAGACCCGCCCCGCTTCGTCACCCACAGCCAATCCAGGTGCGGCGTTGGGTGAGGCGTGTGGCCTCGGCGCCATGGCGGTGATGGGGGCGGAGCAACGGTAATGGGAGAGCTGCCGGAAGTGGAGGGGCAGGGCTTAGCGGGGACACGACGCCCACTTCCGTTCGAATGGCCACGCCTGCTCTCTTAGCTCCG
>NW_011141437.1:0-673 GCF_000146605.3 Meleagris gallopavo
TTTACAAATATCCTAGAGTATTGGCAGTCCGCCTGGACTTTTCAAGGTCACGCTTTCAGACAGTACTGGTGAAACAGATAAACTTTCCCAATGAAGCTGTCTGAGAGCGGAGAGAGAGATTTGTTCAAAAAGCTAAAAAGCAACTGTTGCCCGCATCTCCACCAAGAATGTCAACGGTTTACGGGCTGGTTCGGCCCGGTTCCGTGACTAGAAGGGCGGAGGGATCCGCGGATCCGCGACCCCCGGAAAAAAAGAAAATAAGGGACCCCGAAATAATTGAAAACAGTGGCAACAATCTGAGGTAAAACAAAGTAATTTACTAAATATGGTATCAACAGAATTTTATAAGGAGAGAGAATGTGAAATTGATGGTGGATCGGCCTTACCACAACGCTGAGATGAGAAGCGCAGGCAGAGAAGCGCAGGCGAGAAGCGCAGGCAGAGAAGCGCAAGCGAAGCAGCGCAGGCAGAGAAGCGCAAGCGAAGCAGCGCAGGCAGAGAAGAGAGCATCAGGTGACCTTGCCGGGAGTTATATCTCCTCGCTGACCGCAAAGCCCCCTTGGGAAACGTAGCTGCTCTTCTCCGCTGGACAGGCACCCGGAACTTGAGCATCAGCAGTCCAAACCCCCAGTGCATTGCATGATGTTATGATGTGGAATACCGATAATGAAAA
>NW_011141438.1:0-936 GCF_000146605.3 Meleagris gallopavo
CTCGGTAACACAGCTACAAAAGCACTGTACAGGATATTCGCAGATATGGCGTAAGCCAAAGTTTGGAACAGAACACTTCCTTTGTTGATTCTGCTTTTGTTGATGTACATTACCATAGCTTTGATTATGGCAGTAAGGTTTCCTGGGCCATCGGTCAGAGTGCAGAGCGTCCAGCTCCTTCGAAGCGTCCGTCCGCTCACACGTACAACCAGCCTGGCTGAGTAAACTACGCTGAGCTGAAATAGAACAGAAATCAGAAGAAAATAATTGCATCTTAGTAATTGCATCTGGGACTAAGAGTGGATCCAGCTGTGCTGAGGAACCTTACCTCTGTGGTTGGAAGAGTACAGACAGCCATGGGGTTCGCTCTGATCCTCACGACACAGCAGGAGAGCTGTGTGCTGTAGGTGTGTGTAACCTGTCCTCTAGGTGGAAAACAACCAAGTGCATCCAGCCATGTCCAGTCTTGTTAAGTCACTGTTTCATCTACTACAGCATATCTATGCTCATCAAAAAATGCATTCCTGCTTCCCCCTTAGGGGTGTATATTGTAGCTGTATCTATCTGTTGGAGGTTGGTGGAGTCTGCATGATAGCAACTAGGGACACTAACTGTGATAAGATTCATGGAGTAAACGCCACTCCCAAATTCTTACGCGAACGGGCTCATGACACTGAGAGCCCATTAAAACTGAGAAACAAGGGACCGTCAGGAGCCATCGAAGGATGAGAGGGGGAAAAGGTATTATCTGCAAAATGCCAAGGTTGGAAGTTACATATGAAGCAAGGGAGAACGTAAATAAATGGAACAGGGAGCAGAAACTAAAGCAAATATACATATATATATATATATAATTTAAAATAAGCTACAGAAATTGATTTTGCTTGGGTTTGTCAGGCACTCAGAACTATGCCACACACTGTGCACAGGGGTGGA
>NW_011141439.1:0-668 GCF_000146605.3 Meleagris gallopavo
CACCATTTTGGCTTCCATCTTGTCTGAGAACTGCTCATTATGCACAGCCCTCATCTTTGCTTTGGTGAGGTGGGGACTGCCATTGCTTCCTCACGTCCCACACCACCCCTTCCCATCCCACACTGCCATGGGAGATCAGGTTCTGGACCACCTGAGGACCCAAACAGCCAGGAGTCTTTGGGTCCTGACGAGATGAGTGCCAGAGTTCCGAGGAAATTCACCGCTGCAGTCACCGAGCCACTCTCCATGGTATTTCACAAGTCGAGGCAGTCAGGTCAAGACCCTGCTGAGGAGAAAAAAGGTGACAGCACACCTCTTACGAAGGATAGAAAGTGTGACGCGGGGAACTACCAGCATGTCAGTCTCACCTCTGTGCTGGTCACGGATCATGGAGCAGATCATCCTGGAAGTGACTCTCAAGCACACATTCCAGTGCGTCACCACCCTGTGCGTGAAAAGCTGCCTCCTAATAACCAACCTAAACCTCCCCCGTCTCACTTCAAAACCATTTCCCCTTGTCCTATCGCTATCCACCCTCCTAAACAGCCGTTGCCCCCTCCTGCTTATGCGCTCCCTTCGAGTCTTGGAAGGCTGTCATGAGCTATCTCCAGAGCTTTCTCTTCTCCCACACAAACAATCCCAGTTCCCTCAACATTTCTTTCTAAGAG
>NW_011141440.1:0-414 GCF_000146605.3 Meleagris gallopavo
ACTGGGATGCATCTCATTGGGATCCATAGACTTGTGATGTATAAAATAAAACAGGGTGCACAAATAAATGTGGATATATAAAATAAAACGGTACCAGATCGGTCAAACCTGATTTCCCATTGGTGAGCCCACGTTGACTACTCCTGTATAACCCTCTTTTCTTCCACTTCCTTGGAGATGACATCTAGAATAAACTACTCCATCATCTTCCCAGTTGACAGAGGTGAGGCCTCCTGGCCCATAGTTTGTTGGCTTCTTCTTCCTGCCCTTTTTGAAGAGTGAACTGACACTGACTATCCTCCAGTCCTCGGGCACTTATCCTGTTCTGTGTGAGCTTTTAAAATGCAAGAGAGTTGTTCAGCAGTCACTTCTTCCAGCTCCCTCACTGCTTGTGGGTGCATCCCATCAAGGGCC
>NW_011141441.1:0-521 GCF_000146605.3 Meleagris gallopavo
AATTCGCACTTGTCGGCATCGGAATCGCACTCCTTCGCTCTCACGCGTAGAAAGCGGCATTCGCACTGAACCGCTCCGGAGACTTTGCCGTAGCTGGCCGAGAAATCGCGCTTCTCCCCGAATGCCGCTTTCTAGCCGTCAGCAGCGGTCTGGTGTTTCTCGCTTGCCGAGAACGGACCACTTCAGCCGGCTGCTTTTCTCCGACGAGTGAGCGGGCTCCTGTGCGCACATCGGAAAGGAGCGGTTTGCACTTCGCCTTGGCTACATGCAGAATGCACTACGCCTACCTCTGAATACTATGTCCCTGCCTTTATTTCGAGCCACAATTCATTCTAGTCAGGATTTTCCACTGCTACACATCTGCATTCAGACAGGGAAAGAGTGGAAGGGAAAACCAGCTCTAATAAGGCATTTGCAAGTTCGAGGAGCGACAGCTGTAGTGCTCTCAGGGAGAGCGTTTCAGAAAGTGGGGAGAGATCCTTTCAGGACTGCGGAGAAAAAACCCCCCACTCGCAGGTAGT
>NW_011141442.1:0-663 GCF_000146605.3 Meleagris gallopavo
TCGGATCCGGACTTGGAGCAGAAGAGGACGTCTGTGTGGCTGATGATGAATTCCACCACAGCCGACTCTGTCTGCAGTTCCATGCAGGCAGCTCTTCCGCTGGGGCAGGCAGACTCGTTCTGCTGTGATCTGTAGAAAAGGCAGCTTTTAGAAGTCATTTCTCCAAGATCGTTTCCCCGAGTCTGAATTGCTGCAGCCAAAAGCTGTCAAATTGGGCTCTGGAGACTTCCGCAGTGGGCAATCAGTGATGCCACTGAAGAGATTCTCCTGGCTGATCAAGGACACACCAGTCCCATCTAAGCAAGAGAGCAGGAATGGACATCTAGAAATTGTGCCTGTGGGCTTGGAGAACAGTCCAGGCTCCTGCTCTGCTGTCAGCCACTTGCTACAGATTTTACAGGAGAAGAGCACATTTGATGGAGACAAAGGGAGGACTGCTTTTCTTAACTGGAGAACAGATGGAAGCGTTGTGTTGAAACGGAACCAGAAGTTTACCTTAAGAGGTTTGGAGCCCACACAATGGCTAAGTTCTTAGCATGCATGTTTGTGATGGAGGAGCTCCCAGCTAGACGAGCCAAGTGTCTCATCAGGTACTCCAGTGTCCTGGAAAACAGAGAGGCAAGTGTTCAGCACCAAGGAGCATGCCGTGCTGCCCTTCACAAA
>NW_011141443.1:0-1706 GCF_000146605.3 Meleagris gallopavo
AAAGAAAGAAAGAAAGAAAGAAAGAAAGAAAGAAAGAAAGAAAGAAAGAAAGAAAGAAAGAAAGAAAGAAAGAAAGAAAAAGAAAGAAAGAAAGAGAAAAAGCATGCTTCCAAAGATTTCAAGTCTTTCCATTGAAAGACTTAAATCTGTAAAAGACCTTATCACTGCTCCCATGGCATCAGAATTCATAATACAAATGCACATCTAAAATTAATATGACAAGGGTCATGAAACAGAAATACGTATGTTTTCAAAGACATAACTACAGAGTGTATAGCTAGATTAATACATAAAACCCATTTAAAATCTATATCCAGGTTGTTATACAAAAATTATGGGTTCACTAATGAAAAATAATCTGATAGCTTCAGAAGACTGAAAACATATTGTGCATGTACATGTGTATTGATTTATATTTGCACGCATACTGTTCATTTGTCTGTAAGCATGCATGATATGCGTATTTCTCCCTAAAGCAGAAGTTCATTGAGTAAAAATATCATAAAAATGAGAATTGACACAAACTTGAGCAGTTCTTTACCAAACAGAGACACTTTTATGTTTCTTTCAAAAATATTCATTTAAAAACATATACTATTTTTGGAATTATAATAATGGATTAATAAATTAATTTATATAATAATTGAAATCTAAGTGTTGTCAAATAAAGGGAAAACCTATAGAAAATGTTTTTGGATTCCCCCTTTAGAATCTCATAAAAAGGTGCTTTTTTATTGTTGTTTAGTTGTTGTTTGCTTTTGTGTTTTTTTCTTTTTTAATACTACTCATATATTCATATTATTAAAAATCATATCTAAAAGAAAAAAAACTAGAAAACTTATAAATCTCACTAGCATAGAATTTTCTTCATTTTTTTCATAAAATACATAGATGTATACAAGATAATTTAATAGAAATCAAGAGTCTCTGAATCTCACTGGTGATGAGTCATGCTATAAGGAAAACCTGAAGAACTGGAGTTTTAGAAGAGGAGAAAAGTCAGAAAAGGTTAGCAGCAATATCAATTCAAACACAAGAAATGTTAAACTCTATAAAAAGAAACATTGATGTCTTAAAAGTGCATGATTAGCCAAAGGGAGAAAAACAAGCTGTATCACAATGTGCCCAATATTCTGTATATTCTTTGAGTAGTCAGACACACAAAGAAATATTTTTTTTTATTTGCTTGCTTAATGACAGCCCTAAGAATATACATAATACACATTTAATGTAGACATACTAAACTAGAATTCAGTCACATTAAGACAAGCAAATTTAATTTAGTATTGCATTGTCAGGATACTCCGTTTCCTTAATGTGTGACCAATTATTTCAAAAACCAGATCATGAAAATGAGGGGAATGCAGAAGTGGTTTTATAACTGCATTTCAACAGATCTTTGTGTTTACCATTTGCCCAGTGGCTCTCACTTGTAATATATCAGTACATCAAAGCAACTACTTCGCTTACAGGAAGACTTTTAGGTAAATAAGATGAAAAAAAAAAACAAATATCAAAACACCTTAGAGCCTATGTCAGTGTTGTATTCATAATAAGAACACCCTCTTCTTGTTGAAGATATATGCATGCTTTTTCACTGTTTAGAATAAAAGCAATTTCTCTGTATTTTCTAATATTTAATATTCTAATATTGTGCTGACCTCTTGTTTAAGGGCCAGTGCTTCCTTATGCAAAAAAAAAAAAAA
>NW_011141444.1:0-598 GCF_000146605.3 Meleagris gallopavo
TAAGGCAATGAGCACCTTAAGTTACTGCACCTCTTGTAGTTTATCCAGAGAGGCTTCTAGCTCCTTTAGAGCTTCTTCTCATTCCCGGAGCTAGAAAAAAAAAAAATCAAAAGGAAAAATGTTAGAAATGGCTCCAAAAACCTGTTGAATTCTCACTTAATCCTGATTTTGCCCTGCAGATGGGGTTTTGTTTTTATTATTGGTGTTACGCCACAGGTGACTAAAGTGACCGATACAGCTTTGAAGTAGTATCATCCCATAAATATACCCTTTTTCTTTGAAATCTCTCTCTGAAACCAATTAATTCATACATATATTGCAGGAGGAATTGTACTAGCCAAAGCCGATTCTAGGTTTTTTGGATACAGCTGTAACTCCTTTCTCTCCCTGAGAAACAGAAGATCTGTGCCTCTCTTCCAGTGTTAGAAAAGACCCGAGGCACAGTGAAAGGAGTCAGATAGTGTTTCTTCTGCTGCATGTTTTATTCCTCACAAAGTGCAAACAGTCACGTCTTGGAGGTTTGAGAATAATTCTCTGAATTTAGTGACAACAGCTTCTGTTAAAGCCTTCATTCTTACTTTCACAGTTTGAATTTTAA
>NW_011141445.1:0-319 GCF_000146605.3 Meleagris gallopavo
ACACTCCTATACTCATCTCGGCAGGTACGCTGGCAAAGTCTCTTCAGTGCTGCCAGGTTGATTTTCTTGTTTCCACTTCCTCCACGCTTCCTTTCTGTATTTGGGATTGACCTCTGTTTTGCCTTTTTCCGTTCACTGTGACCTGGCTGCTCTGCCACCCCCAGGAAGAGCTCAGTGCACTCTCACAGAGCGCAGTCGCCCTTCCTTGTCTCCTCAACCATCCATTGTAAAGACTTTGTCTTCCCTTTGTGCTACACTCCAGTTGTGGAAGCCATTTAACCGTGTCCCCGTGGTCCAAAGAAGAACTCAGGCCTGCAAC
>NW_011141446.1:0-486 GCF_000146605.3 Meleagris gallopavo
CCTTCCGGGGGATCCTGAAGGCTCAAAGACTCACGGGGAGAAATAGAGATGTTTCAGAGGTAGCAAGAGGGGAAGGTCTGCCCTCCAGGGCAACATACAGGCCGTGTTTCTATCCTTGGTCAACAGTTCCGCTTGTACAGTGGCACGTCCTGGCCGCCTGTACCACACTTTCTGGCTGGATGTTTGCGGCTGCATAATAATATCAGGCACCAAAGGGGGTGTCCTGATCTGCCATAGGGACACGATGGGAGTCCCTTTAGCAATGAAAATCGGAGTGTTGGCCACAACATCAGTAGGTCATGTACCTATTACTGGAGGGACTACTGAGCCTCCCATCTCCAACCATCTCCCCAAGGTGCAAGTAGGCCACACCACCTGGATCCTACCTGCACCTTCCAAGGCCATTTCATTCTATGGGTGCCAGGATCTAAGTTCTCAGGGGCAGGGAGCAGAAGATTATTTCCTTACCAATCTGGGTCTTACCTG
>NW_011141447.1:0-422 GCF_000146605.3 Meleagris gallopavo
CCAATCCAGGGTGCGGCGTTGGGGTGAGGGGGTGTGGCCTCGGCGCCATGGCGGTGATGGGGGCTGAGCAACGGTAATGGGAGAGCTGCCGGAAGTGGAGGGGCGGGGCTTAGCAGGGACACGCCCACTTCCGGTCGTATGGCCACGCCTGCTCTCTTAGCTCCGCCCACCACTTGGCTTCCCAAAGGGGCCGATGGGGGGCAACTGGTGGGCAATGGGGTGAACTGGGAGCGACTGGTGGCCAACTGGGGGGCAACTGGTGGCCAATGGGTTGAAGGGGTGGCCAACTGGGGGCCAACTGGTGGGAACTTGTGGGCAACTGGAGGCAACTGGTGGCCAATGGGTAGAACTGGTGGCCAATGGGTTGAACTGGTGGGCAACTGGGGTGAACTGGTGACCAATGGGGTGAACTGGTGGCAACT
>NW_011141448.1:0-345 GCF_000146605.3 Meleagris gallopavo
ATAAGAAAAAAAACTGTTCAGAGCAGCAGCTGTGGAACAAGGTAAGCGGCATGAGAACCAAGGACACCTTTAGAAGAGGAAAGAACATCTCACGGCTCTGACCGGCAAAGCGCCTGTGTGAACGGTTGAAGTGTTTTGCAGAATGCTCTGCTAACGTGTATAAATAGAGTAGTGCTTAAAGTAAAGCAGACTAATAGCTTTTGACCACATTGGTGTGCTGTTATGTCTCTAGCACGTCCTGAGAGTCCAGAGTCTTCCCCTCAGTGGGAGGCTCAGCAGTCCCTCCAGTAATAGCTACACGGCCTACTGATGTTGTGGCCAACACTCCGATCTTCACTGCTAAAG
>NW_011141449.1:0-688 GCF_000146605.3 Meleagris gallopavo
AAAGATCATGGCATTGAGTGGATTTACCATATCCCTACCATGCACCAGCCTACTGGTAAAATTGAACGATACAATGGGTTGTTAAAAACTATGCTGAAAGCAATGGGAGCGGTACATTTAAACACTGGGAGAAGCATTTGGCAGAAGCCACCTGGTTAGTCAATACCAGAGGATCTATCAATCGTGATGGTCCTACCCAATCCAGCTCCCTACTTACTGTAGACGGAGATAAAGTCCCTGTTGTACATGTAAAGAACATGTTGGGAAAAGCAGTTTGGGTTCTTCCAGCTTCTGGAAAGGGCAACCCACTCCGTGGTACTGTTTTTGCCCAGGGACCTGGGACCACTTGGTGGGTAATGCAAAAAACGGGGATGTTCAATGTGTACCACAAGGAAACTTGATGCTGGGGGAGTGCAGTCGATAATTCTATGTATATGTATATAGACGTGTGTGTAATGCATTTTAATCATCTTTTCGCTTATATATGTATATAAATTAAGCATGATGTAGTGATGTAGAATAAGGGGTGGAATGTCATGGTTTTGTGTTTTTTTTGTTTTGGTTCTCAGTATTCCGCATCAAAACATCATGTAGTGTACTGGGAGTTAGTGTTAAATGCTCCAATTCCAGGCACCTATCCCTATACATTTCAGAAATCATGGGATCTGGCCCTTCCGGGTGGGGCAGA
>NW_011141450.1:0-318 GCF_000146605.3 Meleagris gallopavo
GTGTGGATGAGCAAGGAGCTCATGTGCAAGCTCGAAGGAAAGAAGAAGGTCCATGAAATGTGGAAAAAGGGTCTGACCACTTGGGAAGAATATAGGAATGGAGTCAGGGCCTGCAGGGATGCAACGAGGAAGGCTAAATCCCGTCTGGAATTGAATCTGGCTAAAGTGATAAAGGATAATAAAAAAGGCTTCTTCAAGTATGTTAACAGCAAAAGGGAAACTAGAGAGAACGTGGGCCCCTTACTAAGTGAGGGGGGGTTCTGGTAACGGGGGATGCTGAGAAGGCAGAGATACTGAATGCCTTCTTTACTTCCGTCT
>NW_011141451.1:0-722 GCF_000146605.3 Meleagris gallopavo
AAGGGAGCCTACAAACAGGAGGGGGAATCAAACTCTGTGAAAGGGTAGAACAGCAGGACAAGGGGAAATGGTTTGAAGTTGAGGGAGGGAAGATGTAGGTTGGATGTCAGGGGGAAGTTCTTCGCAGAGAGAGCGGTGAGGTGCTGGAACAGCTGCCAGAGAGGCTGTGGATGCCCCGTCCATCCCTGGAGGTATTCAGGGCCAGGCTGGATGGGGCCCTGGGCAGCCTGGGCTGGTATGAAATGGTTTGTGGCCGTGCCTGTGGCGGGGGGGCTGGGGATTTGTGATCCTGGAGGTCCCTTCCAACCCGGGCCATTCTGTGATTCTGGCCTCCACGGTGACAGTGACAGTGAGAACTTCGGGGACAGGCGGTTGTCCCGGTGGTGGCACTGCCGGCGGTTGTCCCGGTGTCACCCGGTGGCCCTGGGGGGAGTTGTTTCCGTAGGGCTCTGGATGGGAATTTGATGAGAACCATCCATTTCTGAAAGGAAATGGGGAAAGAAAGACAACAAAATTGACATAGTATTGATTTTTAATGGAAACAGACATTTTGGGGGTGATCCCAGGGGGACAAAGCAGAGCGAGAACGTGTCACTATGTGAGGTTGTCCTCAAAATCCCCATTGGAGACCTCTGGAGGACTCCCAGAACCCCTGGGGACCCTCTGATCTCAAAGAGACCCCTCTGGGACATCTCCAGACCCTTCTGGATGACTCCAGGCCC
>NW_011141452.1:0-793 GCF_000146605.3 Meleagris gallopavo
CAGATCAAAGTTTTTGGAGCCCCTGGGGATCTCCCAGCCCTAAACAACCCCGACAGTGTGAGCAACCCCAAACCATGTAGTGAGACCCCAAACAGCCTCACAAAGGATCTCCCCGTTTCAGACCAATGGGACCCCAAATCAAAGTCCCCCCAGATCCCAAACACACCAGCCATGATCACCACCTCACACTTAACACAGAGCTGTCCCTCCTCACTTCCATACAGAGGAGCTCCTCAGCCATTCTCCACTGTCTCCAAGTGACCCCTGATGACAGTGAGGAACTGACCTGTGCCAACCAGGAGATCCCACCTCATGGGGGCACCCACCACCCCACAGACCCAATTACCAACGTTAACGTGGGACCCTACGAGTGCCTCCCTCCAAGATGTCTCATTTTTGGGGTGCACTGTGTGGGAGCGATCCCAATTCCATGTTTTGGGCTCCCTGATGCTCTGTTCCCCTCTCAATGATTACCAGATCTCACCAAATCTAGCCCCTCAAGTCGTCACCAGAGCCCCCAAATGCTTCCCAATCACACCAAATCCCTAAATGCTCATGTCTAACCACAGCATCCTTTTCTTGCCCTCCAATCCTTCAGCACTCTTTCATATTATAGGTGGAGATCCCGACAGCTGTGAGCAGAGCTGTTCCAACACAACTGCTCTCAACGGTACAGCAGCCTCAGAGCTGCTGCTCACAGCTCTCAGCTGTTCCTTCACTCTGTGCCATCACAGCTCTCACGGCTGTTCCCTTCACTGCGCTGGCGCTGCTTCCCATCTCTGAGGGCTGCCCT
>NW_011141453.1:0-758 GCF_000146605.3 Meleagris gallopavo
GAGTGTATATTGTAGCTGTATCTATCTGTTGGAGGTTGGTGGAGTCTGCATGATAGCAACTAGGGACACTAACTGTGATAAGATTCATGGAGTGAACGCCACTCCCAAATTCTTACGTGAACGGGCTCATGACACTGAGAGCCCATTATAACTGAGAAACAAGGGCCCATCAGGAGCCATCGAAGGATGAGAGGGGGAAAAGGTATTATCTGCAAAATGCCAAGGTTGGAAGTTACATATGAAGCAAGGGAGAACGTAAATAAATGGAACAGGGAGCAGAAAATAAAGCAAGTATATATATATATATAAAATAACCTACAGAAATTGATTTTGCTTGGGTTTGTCAGGCACTCAGAACTATGCCACACACTGTGCACAGGGGTGGATGTGGAAACGCATCGTATTGCGTAGCTACAAGTCTGGGGGTCTGTACTCTTAGTGAGGAATCAGAGTCACCACCACACATTTGAAGCCCAGAATCATCACAGAATCAAAGAATCTGGAACTGGGAACCAATCACCGAATCTGACATAACAGAACTTACACTCACAGGAGCTGCTATCCTCGTAGCGTCCTCATGCAATCCTCAGACTAGAATCCCAGACTGCAGGAACCCCGTAACAACCCGGCAGTATTGAATCACCGCGTTTCGTTTCCTCGCTCCCACAGAGGGCAGCTTTCTATAGAGCACGCTCACAAGGGATGGCGTCAGTCAGCATCACCCAGCGCTCCTTACGGAACGGCTTGTCTCCAATAGC
>NW_011141454.1:0-344 GCF_000146605.3 Meleagris gallopavo
CCTGAAATATTACATTTTCTCACCAACAATACCAGTTGTCTCCCCAACAATATGGCAATATCTCCCCAGAAATACCGGTTTTCTCACCCAAAACACAACGTTTCCTACCAGGAATACCAGGATTCTCCCCCAAAATAGGACATTTTCTGCCAGGAATTGCAGTTTTCTGCCAGAAATACCACATTTTCTCACAGAAATACCAGTTTTCCCTCCGAAAATAGGACATTTTCTCCAAGAAAGTGGAGTTTTTCCCCAAAAATACGCCATTTTCACCCAGAAACTTGCAATATTCTACCCAGAAATATCACATTTTCACCCAGAAATACCAGCTTTCTCCCTGAAAT
>NW_011141455.1:0-870 GCF_000146605.3 Meleagris gallopavo
TGTGAAAAGGGGTCCTTTGGGGAGAAAACGGGGTGTAGATGGGAGAAAATGTCCTGTTGAGGAGTGCCTAGCAGTATTTTTGAGAGAAAAGGGAAGGTACTTGTCAGAAAAGTGCTCTTTCTGGGAGAGAGTAGCATAGTTGGTTGGAAAATGCCACCCATTTGTGAGAAAGCTGCTTTGTTTCCGGGAGAAAATAGCATTCTCTGGGGAGAAGATGTCCTCTTTTGGATGGAAAAGTTGTATTAGTTGGAGAAGCTGTCCAATGTTTGGGCCCAAGGTAGCATTACTGGGAGGTAATGTCATTGTATTGGAGAAGGGAGGTATTTCTTGGGGAGAATGTGTTCTTTTTGGAAGCCAACGGTGTACTTTGGGGGGAAAAAGCGGCCTTTCTGGGAGAAAGTGTCCTAGTTTGGGGAGAAAGTGTCATAGTGCGGAGTGTGGTGTAGCAGATTAGGGGGAACTGGGAGGTATTCCTAAGAGAACTGCCATTTCTGGGTGAAAAAGGTCTTATGTGGGGGGAAAAGGTGAGGAATGTGTGAGAAAGCTGGTGTTTCTGGGAGTAAATGCCATGTTTTGGGGGCTAGAAATGGTCTTTCTGGTGGGATGTGCCACATCTTTGTGAGGCAATCGGTGTTTTGTGAGGGGCCAATGGCATATATTCTGGATCGAAATGGTCTTTCCGCAGTAAAATGGCCAAAAGGTCTGGGAGTAAGTGTCATGATGAGGAATGTAATGGAGTGTAATTGGGAGGAACTGGGAGGCATTTCTCGGAGTCGTTGTATTTGTGGGTGCATATGTCCCATTTAGGGAAGGAAAGGAGTATTTCTTAGCAGAACTGCACTAGCATTTAGGGAAAATGTCCTATCCTTG
>NW_011141456.1:0-685 GCF_000146605.3 Meleagris gallopavo
ACCGGCCTCAGGTAAGATTGAACGATACAATGGGTTGTTAAAACTATGCTGAAAGCAATGGGAGGCGGTACATTTAAGCACTGGGAGAAGCATTTGGCAGAAGCCACCTGGTTAGTCAATACCAGAGGATCTATCAATCGTGGTGGTCCAACCCAGTCCAGCTCCCTACATACCGTAGAGGGAGATAAAGTCCCTGTTGTACATGTAAAGAATATGTTGGGAAAGGCAGTTTGGGTTATTCCAGCCTCTGAGAAGGACAAACCTCTTCGTGGAACTGTTTTTGCCCAGGGACCTGGGTCCACTTGGTGGGTGATGCAGGAAAACGGGGATGTTCAATGTGTACCGCAAGGGGAACTTGATGTTGAGGGAGTGCAGTCAGTAATTCCTAGTGCGTGTGTTTATATTTTGTTTGTATATATTAAGCATGATGTAGTGATGTGGAATAAGGGGTGGAATGTCATGGTTTCATGATTTTTCATTATCGGTATTCCACATCATAACATCATGCAATGCACTGGGGGTTTGACTGCTGATGCTCAAGTTCCGGGTGCCTGTCCAGCGGAGAAGAGCAGCTACGTTTCCCCAGGGGGCTTTGCGGTCAGCGAGGAGATATAACTCCCGGCAAGGTCACCTGATGCTCTCTTCTTTGCCTGCGCTGCTTCGCTTGCGCTTCTCTGCCTGCGCT
>NW_011141457.1:0-469 GCF_000146605.3 Meleagris gallopavo
ATCTTCTCCCCAAGAATGCTATTTTCTCCCGGAAACTAAGCAGCTTTCTCACAAATGGGTGGCATTTTCCAACCAACTATGCTACTCTCTCCCAGAAAGAGCACTTTTCTGACAAGTACCTTCCCTTTTCTCTCAAAAATACTGCTAGACACTCCTCAACAGGACATTTGCTCCCATCTACACCCCGTTTTCTCCCCAAAGGACCCCTTTTCACACCAAAAATACCACACTTGCCCTCCAAGAAGAAGTCAGTCTTTCCCACAATTGTCCACTTTTCTCCCACGTACCTTGTCATTTTCTCCCAGAAATACCACATTTCACTTGGAAATTGGGCCTGTGCTTCCAAAAAGATGATATTTTCTCCCAGGCATACCTGTTTTCTTCAAACTACCGCACGTTTTCTCCCAAAAAGACTAGATGACAAGACCAAGTAGGACACTTGCAACCAAGAATAGGACATCTTCTCCCA
>NW_011141458.1:0-453 GCF_000146605.3 Meleagris gallopavo
GCACAATAGGGTTCCCCCAGAGCTCTGAATTGCGCTTCATGGTGCCCAGAAGGCTGCCTATCCTCTTTGTTCTGTGTCTTGCTTGTCTCTGGTCTTGCACTGTTTTCACTATTACATTCTCTTGTCCTCCTATTTTTGTGTTCCTTGCCCCATTCTCTTGGCCTAATGACCCCTTGGCTTTGTGTTGCCACATTCATGTCGGCATCCAGTTTTGGCGTTCCCTGCCGTATTGTCTGGGCCGTCATCCTTGGCATTTCCTTCCATGTTCTCTTGGCCCTTGCCTTTGCCTGGGCATTCCCTTGCCCTCCTGTTTTTGTGGAACCCGCACCTGGGGCGGGGTGCAGCCCTGCGAGCACAGCTGGGGGCAGTTTGGCTGTGGAGTGGGGCAGAGCCAGGCTCCACCCCTCCCTGATCCCATTTAAGGGCTGGGAGGAGTAGGGGCAGCATCTGAAC
>NW_011141459.1:0-444 GCF_000146605.3 Meleagris gallopavo
GGTTGGGATTGGGGTCAGGGTTGTGATTGGGGTCGGGATTGGGGTCAGCGATCCTCCAGCTCTCACCCAACCCCAACGATTCCCCGATTCTTCAAGCCGGATCCCGACCCCCCCTGACCCCACCCCCCTCTCTCCCCACGCAGCCCCGGATGCTCTGACCCCAAACCCATCCCCTATGGACGACCCCGTGGAGGAGGGGGATTCCGTCCCCATAACCTCGTGGTTGGCGGCCCTACACCTGGACCAGTACAGCGCCTCCTTCCAGCAGCGCCGCCTGCACACCGTGGCCCATTGCCGCCTCTTGACGGAACCGGACCTGACCCAGATGGGGGTTCTCCTCCCCGGCCATCGCCGACGAATCCTATTAGGGCTTCGCAAAGCTTTTCCCCCTCGTCCCCCTTCCCCGGAACCCCAAATAAGGAAACCCATCCCAGCTAAACGTCA
>NW_011141460.1:0-751 GCF_000146605.3 Meleagris gallopavo
GTGGAAAAATAAACAGAACGTGCCATCTCAAATAGCATATAATCAACCTACGGAATTAATCCAGCAGGCAGGCCTGTGGCCAAATTCTGTGCTGGCAGCACAGTCTTTTATGACCACTAGGAACATTCCCAGTTACAGAGCTGCCACAACTTGGGCACAAAATATACAGACCCACCTGGGAGAACAGAAAATAAAGAAGCAACTTACCCTACCCTTATCCAGCTCCGCTCTCACATTTAGAAGTGAAACTACAAGTTCAAATGCCATGAAAAAATGAAGGGATGAGATGCAGCAAGCCCAGGGAGCAGGCAGGTAGGCACAGCAAAGCAGCAAACAAAGACCAATCTCTGAGAGGGGGGCTGTTTACAGAAATAAACCCGGGGCCTGCCTACAGAAAGCCCACACCTTTCACTCCCAGTAAAGCTCCACCATTTTGACAGCCAAGCCAATAACTACCACTTCACTTCTCATGACTCTTCCCTGAGCTCCAGAACAAATAGTTACTTGAGGTCGCCTATTGCAACTGCAACTGCTCATAACTAATAATCAAGATTATATCTTTCGTGACATAAGCAGCTCACTTCTGCTTGGTGGCAATGACAGCCCATTCCCATTGCATCCCTTCGTGTCACAGCTGGCTTTCTGACAGCCTCCTGGATGACTTCCCCCAAAAGCACCCTGCACTTATTCTGAAGAGTAGAAAGAAGGAAGGTTCGTAGGAAACAGGCACTCAAGGCTTGCAAGAGACGCA
>NW_011141461.1:0-471 GCF_000146605.3 Meleagris gallopavo
TGCAATCTGAAAAGTACTAATGACAACCATATCTTGTGCTCCCTGTTTCAATGACAAGTAAACGATAGCTTAAGAGAAAAAAATTAAAAATAGAAGGTAATGCTTCTTTTTAAAGATTTTTTTTTTTTTAATGTGGAAATTTAGGTGGGAAAAAGATGAAAAATGAAAGGCAAAATATTTCAAGTAGGAAAAAAGAAGCTTTTGTACAGTCATACTTCCCAGATGTACAGGGCAAATTTCAGTCTAGAATTACTAGAGACAATGAAAAGGAAACAATAACAAATGTGTAGCCCAAAGGAGACATGATCCCCATTCCTTCCATGGTCCCTTTCAGCCTGCAGCTGAAGCAGAGGGCATGAGGAGGTTTGTCCCCTGCAGGTAAAGCCAGAAAACACAAGAGAGAAAGGCACCACAGGTTAAGCACCTAAGTGAACTCAGTGCAGGTTTTCCCAGCAGGGGTTCTGCAGTCTG
>NW_011141462.1:0-600 GCF_000146605.3 Meleagris gallopavo
TTTGGGATGGAAAAATGGCAATTTTGGGGCAAAAAGTTCAGATTTGGGGATTTTGGGGTAAAAATTGGTGACTTGGGGGCAAAATTTTCCAATTTTGGAGCAAAAGAGAAGCAGATTTTGTGGCAAAAGGTTCAGATTTGGGGATTTTGGGGACAGATTTTGGGGCAAAATGTTCGGATTTGGGGTCCAAAAGTGGCGATTTTGGGTCAAGAAGTTCAGATTTGGGGAATTTGGGGGCAAAAATGCCGATTTGGGGCCAAAAAGTTCCGATTTGGGGCACTTTGAGGTGCCACGTTTTGTTTCTGAGTCCCTTATGTCGCTTTTTGGTTTAATTTCCGTCAATCTCGGTCCGGTTTTGTCAATAAAACTTATTTATTGCAAATGGCGGCGCGCCGTTTCCATGGCAACAGCGGGGTGGATGGGCAGAGCGCATGCGCGGCACCGCCAAGTGGTGATTGGCTGCAGTGAGAAACCAATAGGAAGAACGGCTTCTCGCGTTGCTGGGCAGAATAGAACCGCCGAGCTCTGCTATTGGTGGAAAGCGAGCCAATGGGAAAAACGTTGCTATGGGGGCACGGGGGGCAAAAAATGGGGAATTTG
>NW_011141463.1:0-304 GCF_000146605.3 Meleagris gallopavo
CCATTTTGACATCATAACCCCAAAAAATGACGTCACCCACCCCATGTGACGTCACAACACCCCAACTGACGTCACACACCCCAAAATGACGTCACACACCCCATGTGACATCACACACCCCATGTGACGTCACACCCCCAAAATGATGTCACACACCCCCCATTTGACGTCACACACTCCGAATCAAGTCACACCTGCCATGTGACGTCACAAACTCAAAATGACCTCACACCCCTAAAATGACGCCACACACCCATTGTGACATCACACAACCCAAAATGACGTCACACACCCCTAAAATGAC
>NW_011141464.1:0-853 GCF_000146605.3 Meleagris gallopavo
ACCAAACCAAAGCAAAGATGAGGGCTGTGCATAATGAGCAGTTCTCAGACAAGATGGAAGCCAAAATGGTGTTGGGTACCTGAGCCTTCTCTGGTGGTAAGCAACATGGTGCACAGAGTGCAGCCATGTGCTCCGAGCAAGGAGCACAGGTTGGTGCAAGAGGCACGGATGCAGGGCAGTGCCTTCATGACTGTATTGTGTCCAACAGGTGGCAGCAGAGCTGCGGTGCTCCCAAGTGCCGTAACAACTGCACGGAGAGATGTGTTGGTCTCTGTGGAAACAGCAAGGAAGTGGAATGTGCATTTCCCGGCATGCCCCGGAACCTCACTTTGCTGACTGGTCATTGTCTGCCCAGCAGGTAAGGGCGATGCACACCTGCCACCGTTTACCCATTCCAGAGCCCGGCACAATAGGGTTCCCCCAGAGCTCTGAATTGCGCTTCATGGTGCCCAGAAGGCTGCCTATCCTCTTTGTTCTGTGTCTTGCTTGTCTCTGGTCTTGCATTGTTTTCACTATTACATTCTCTTGTCCTCCTATTTGTGTTTTCCTTGCCCCATTCTCTTGGCCTAATGACCCCTTGGCTTTGTGTTGCCACATTCATGTCGGCATTCAGTTTTGGCGTTCCCTGCCGTATTGTCTGGGCCGTCATCCTTGGCATTTCCTTCCATGTTCTCTTGGCCCTTGCCTTTGCCTGGGCATTCCCTTGCCCTCCTGTTTTTGTGGAACCCGCACCTGGGGCGGGGTGCAGCCCTGCGAGCACAGCTGGGGGCAGTTTGGCTGTGGAGTGGGGCAGAGCCAGGCTCCAGCCCTCCCTGATCCCATTTAAGGGCTGGGAGAGTAGGGCAGGCATCTG
>NW_011141465.1:0-595 GCF_000146605.3 Meleagris gallopavo
CCTTGAGTCCGGCACAAGTGGACAGCTTGCTCAGCTCTGTGACCAAAATGGTGGCCTTTTTCTTTGGTGCAAACTGAAGCAGTGGGGCTCTGCAGTAGCAGTGGGGGTGAGCTGGAGAAAAGTCCTTCCTCCTGGCCCAGCCCCGAGGTGCTGATAGCTGGGCTGTGGCTCGTGTCTGACCGGGAGATTTCCCTGGAAACCTGCCGTCCTCTGTTGTTGCATCCCCAGAACACTGCCTGTGCAGTTTGGTGCCTTTATTTCTGCCTCAAAGCTTCTGGCCCTTTTCCAGTTTGGGGCCCCGGTGCCGACCTGAGTCCTCTTAGAGATGCCTGTGTGGCATGTCTGAGAGGTACTGCTCACTTCTTTGGCCTTTTCCTGGAGCTACAGCAATTGCAGTTTGTTTCAAGTGTGCCAGGAGCATTTGGGATGTCTTGCCAAGCCCAGTAACAAGGGAGCAGGAAAATTTCTGTTGAGCCTAGCAGGGAAGAATCAAACCCAGAGTTGGTAAGAGAATGCCACAGAGTGCAGGCAGTAAATTATCATGGGATTGTTTCCCTTGCTCACGTACAGCAGGGTTATTTTGTGCCAGAGGGTG
>NW_011141466.1:0-468 GCF_000146605.3 Meleagris gallopavo
TCTGAAAACCTCAAGGCTAATTAAACAGTTCATTGTCCTGCTGCATTTAATTATTCAGATATTGATCTAACGTCTTAACACACAAGACGAAACAGTGACATATTTTATATTTGGAAATGGAAAAAATAGGAAGCAGACCTGGTTTAAAAATGATTTAGAAATTAACAACCGAACTCAAGTAAGAGTGCTTCCAAGTGCTGATTTCTTCATGAGCCACACAGTCCTTCTGCTTATTAAAAAAGAAAGAAAAAAAAATGCAAAAAATAAAAGGGGTGGTGGTGGTGGTAAACTACAAGATCTGGCTTTAAAGCTTGCCTCAAATTTCACATCCAGCTGAAAAATCCAACATGGCATATTGCTAAAATGCATACGTTCTGATAACAATGAAGACAGATCTGTTGGCCAGGAAAACCAAACCACGAGAAAACAGAGGAATCCTGTGTTCAAGTTCCGATCTCACCTGGAACA
>NW_011141467.1:0-634 GCF_000146605.3 Meleagris gallopavo
GGCATGCTGCTGCCTCCACCACACATGCACCTGCAGGGTCGCCAGCCCAGAAGGAGTCTGTGGCTGCCAGTCGAAACAAAACACCTCTCTGGAGGAAGGCAAAGCACTGGCAGTCATGCCAAGGAGGAGGGAAGGGTAGCTACCGGGCATGGATCCACCCAGCCAGCAGAGCAAAAGCCTCCAGGCCAGCACAAAGCAAGAGGCAAGGAGGCCCACAAGGCGGGGACCCACCTGGGAAACCTAGAAGGAGCTGCAAATGCAGCAAGCACTGCACGAAAGCCGAGAGCTGCCTGCACTTCCAGAAGCCTGGAAAGGAAAAAACACAACAGTCAAGGCACAGAGGACAGCATCAGGTAAGTGAAGGCAAGGTCAGAGGAATGGCATGGGCAAGGAGACAAGGGAGGCAAAGCAAGGCAAGGCAAAGAATGGAAAGCAAAGGAGCAACTGAAAGCAAAGCCAACAAACATACTCTAGAACAGGAAAGGAATGCTTGCAGCAAGGAACAAGATCACGCAAAGAAAGCAGCTGGAAAGACAAAGAATACACAAATAGGAAACAAAGACAATGCAAAGCAAACAAAGAAACTCACTACAGAAAAATATAAAAATAAAAAAAGACAAAACAAACAAGGAAT
>NW_011141468.1:0-633 GCF_000146605.3 Meleagris gallopavo
AAGGCTTTCATTACAGAAGGACAGAAATGGTGTTTGGTTTGGTTTGGTTCCTTGCTTTTTTTTTCCCCCTACGCAAAGCCCAACCTCTGTTAAAATTAATGCAGGAGGACAATTCACACAAGCATTAATTCTGCTTGGAAACTATCAACCCACTAAGAAGATAATGGGAAAAGCTATTTGTTGACATAAAAGTTGTCATTTGCAGCAGTCCAAACATTGCACGTTCTGGTGTGTTAGAGAAGTTTCCCACAAGTTTCCCAACCCACTGGAGTCAGGCAAGTCATTTGTCTGGGGGAACAAGTAAGTGTTCACTTGCCTTGGAGCAAAGGCTGCAAATGGTTTCACTTGGAAACTGTAAGCCACACCACTGCATCTCCCCAACAAGATGTTGAGCAAGAATTACTTACTTTGTCAGCTACTGACAGATCTGAGGAGAACTCATCAATGATCTTCGTTAGGTACTGCTTTCTTTTGAGAAGGTAGGCCTTGTGTTCTCCTTGTTCTTCTGCCAAAACATCACCACTCACCATCTCCTCTGCCTTCCTTTGGCAAGCTAAGCAACAGCATTTGGATTAATAAGAATCAGCTGGAATGCAAGGAACGCAAAAGCATTTGGGGTAAAGCAGGTTAGGA
>NW_011141469.1:0-575 GCF_000146605.3 Meleagris gallopavo
TGGACTTTGGGCAGACAGCAGTATAATTGTGAAAGGAAGTCTATAAATTGTAACAGAGTAGAATCAAATAGAATAGAATAAAACAGGAGAGCCATATCTAAAGAAGGAAAACTGGAAAAATAGTTGAAAATTTTATATTGATGATTGGAACTGTTGGAATGAAAAAGTCTTGTTTTGAGATAAACCTCATACTTTTTTAAACATTACAGGTTTTTTTCTGTTTTTCTTCCTACGTATTCTACTTACCATTTTTAGACATTTTCTTTTTTTTTTTCTTTTCGACTTTTATAAAAGTTGTAATTTACTAGAAGGCAAGGTATTGTCTGATGGAGACAGATCAAATGATAAACTTTCTTTCATAACATTTAATGGCAACTAATATGTGTTCTATGATAAAACACTGATGTTCTTTGGCTCCCTTTTTTCACAGTAGATCATGAAATTTCTCAAAGTCAAGATCAGGCCACGTGTACTGATAGGTCACTGTGGGGTGTCATAAATAATGTTTAAAAGATTGGAGTACTGAGTCACTTCTAAACTGTGACAAATGCCATTCAAAGTGTATAGAAATCTAT
>NW_011141470.1:0-343 GCF_000146605.3 Meleagris gallopavo
TGCCTCCGGTACATCATCGAGCGCTGGCCCATAGAGGATGTCAACTTTCACCCATCGTCACTCATCTTGAAATTTACCAACGTGTGGCGATGAAATTGTATAAGCGTCACGGTGTATCGGATCTGTGTATTAGGGAAAGCTTCACCCTTTTAGTCACCTAATCATTGGTTCAGCCGTGAAGGGGTGGAATGTATGGGGCTGCTGAATCACGGCCTGAACCTTTGATTGATCACCTGAGGCGAGCAATGAGTCAGCCACGGGAGCACAGGTGAAGGCAATTCAGCTGTGCTGCAGGAAGGGGTGGAGCCTGGCTCCACCTCTCCTAGACCCATTTTAAGAGCTG
>NW_011141471.1:0-911 GCF_000146605.3 Meleagris gallopavo
CTGAATTCGCACGTTCTCGGCATCGGAATTGCACTGCTTCGCTCTCATGCGTAGAAAGCGGCACTCGCGCTGAACCGCTCCGGAGAGTTTGCCGACGCTGGTCGAGAAATCGCGCTTCTCCCCGAGTGCCGCTTTCAGCCGTCAGCAGCGCTCTCGTGTTTCTCACTTGCCGAGAACGGGCGACTTGTGCCTGCTGCTTTTCTCCGACGCGCGAGCGGTCTCGTGTCCGCACGTCGGAGAGGAGCGGTTTGCACTTCGCCTCGGGTCCATGCAGAATGCACTAGGCCTAGCTGTGAATACGACGTCTCTGCCTTCATTTCGAGCGGCAATTCTTTTTTGGTGTTGTTCTCCATGGCTACGCTTGTGCATGCTCGGAGGAAAAGAGTGGAGAGCAAAACCCTCTCTAATAAGGCTGTTGGAAGTTCGGGGAGCGACATTTGTTTCGCTCCCAGGGAGAGAGAGTGTGACAGAAAGTGGGGGGCGATCCTTTCTGGCCTGCGGAGAAAAAACCTCCCTACGGAGGTAGTGCAGGAGGCTGAATTCGCACGTTCTCGGCATCGGAATTGCACTGCTTCGCTCTCATGCGTAGAAAGCGGCACTCGCGCTGAACCGCTCCGGAGAGTTTTGCCGACGCTGGTCGAGAAATCGCGCTTCTCCCCGAGTGCCGCTTTCAGCCGTCAGCAGCGCTCTCGTGTTTCTCACTTGCCGAGAACGGGCGACTTGTGCCTGCTGCTTTTCTCCGACGCGCGAGCGGTCTCGTGTCCGCACGTCGGAGAGGAGCGGTTTGCACTTCGCCTCGGGTACATGCAGAATGCACTAGGCCTAGCTGTGAATACGACGTCTCTGCCTTCATTTCGAGCGGCAATTCTTTTTGGTGTTGTTCTCCATGGCTACGCTTGTGCATGCTCGGA
>NW_011141472.1:0-795 GCF_000146605.3 Meleagris gallopavo
AGAGGAGAACATGGCTAGAGCATGGAAGCTCGTGTCCTCTGCTGCACAGCTGGAGAGATGTTCCATTTTTGACATGGACATCCGTGCAGAGATATTTAGTCAAAAGAACCGTAGGATTGTTGCATGATGGGCAGGTGGTACAGGGAACTGGCATTGTGACGGCATGGGCATGTCACAGAAGGCAGAATGCTTTCAGATCCATCTGGTGCCATGGGCTGCGTCGGGAGAGCCTAGAAAGAGCTGCATCCCTGTGCCAGCCTAATGCTCAGGACAGTAGGATGGTGTGCAGAGGCTGAGGTAAGAGGGCAGGAGAGCGGGCCCGTCAGAGTTGGCTGTTTTATTGGACAGGATGAAGGGAGTGTTTGTGATGCAACTGCTTTTGCATCTCTTTCTTTGTGTTGGAGAGCCAGAGGCCGAGAGGAGATCATGACTAGAGCATGGAAGCCCGTGTCCTCTGCTGCTGAGCTGGAGAGATGTTCCATTTTCGACATGGACATTTGTGCTGGGAGATTTAGTCAAAAGGACAGTGGGATTGTTGCATGATGGGCAGGTGGTACAGGGAACTGGCATTGTGACGGCATGGGCATGTCACAGAAGGCAGAATGCTTTACAGATCCATGTGGCACACAGGTACTGGTGCCATGGGCTGCATCGGGAGAGCCTAGAAAGAGCTGCATCCCTGTGCCAGCCTAATGCTCAGGAGAGTAGGATGGTGTGCAGAGGCTGAGTTAAGAGGGCAGGAGAGCGGGCCCGTCTGGGTTGTCTGTTGAAGTAGACAGGATGAAAGGAGTGTTT
>NW_011141473.1:0-380 GCF_000146605.3 Meleagris gallopavo
TTCCCTTAAATATGACTCCTTTTCCAAGAAATAGTAGATTTTTCCCCAAAAAATGAGATATTTTCTCCAAGAAATGCCAGTTTAATCGCGTAAATACGACATATTATTCCGCAAATACCCGCTTTTCTCCCAAAAATATACGATTTTTCTGCCCGGAACTGCAGTTTCCTCCCACAAATACCATTTTTCAACCAGAAATATGACATTTTCTCCCCAGAAATACGCGTTTTCTCCCAAAATGTGATGTTCTGCGCCAGAAATACCAGTTTTATTCTACGAAGACACAACGTTTTCACCAGAAATACCTATTTTATACCCAAACATGACATTTTCTCCCAGAAATACCAGTTTTCTTCCCTTAAAATATGACACCTTTTCCA
>NW_011141474.1:0-402 GCF_000146605.3 Meleagris gallopavo
GAAGAGGACGTGCGTGAGCGCCTAGGAAGTACTAAGACTCCACAAGTCCATGGGACCTGATGGGGTGCATCCACGTGTGCTGAGGGAGCTGGCAGAGGTCATTGCCAAACCACTCTCTATCATTTTTGAGAGGTCTTGGATAACAGGGGAGGTCCCTGAAGACTGGAGGATAGCCAATGTTCACTCTGGTCTTCAAAAAGGGCAAGAAGGAAGACCCGGGTAATTATAGGCCTGTCAGCCTCACCTCTGTCCCTGGAAAGGTGATGGAACAGCTTGTGCTGGATATCATCTCCAGACAACTGGGAGAAAAGGAGGTTATCAGGAGTAGTCAGCATGGGTTCACCAAAGGGGAGGTCGTGCTCGACCAACTTGGTGGCCTTCTATGATGCTGTCACATGCTGG
>NW_011141475.1:0-471 GCF_000146605.3 Meleagris gallopavo
AGAAGTGCTGGCTGGCGGAGTTCATAGTATCGTATTGCTTACTCTTGTCCATCAGAAGTAATTTTCACCCAGTCCATGCATTCCAAAACAATCCCTAAAGGTGGCATTTGTCCCCTGGATTTTCCCTCGTCGCCTTGGCTAAATTGTGCAAGCTCATTGACCGGCTCTTTCTCTCTCCTCTCCCCCCTCTGCCTGCTGGCCTGGTGCAGCTTTTGCTCGTGGAAGATCAGAGCTAAGTGACAAGGAACGGCTGCAGATTCAAGGCATTTGTCTACGTTGTTCTGATCTCTTGCCAGGTACGTGCCATGTTTTGTCCCCCCACATGCTTTAGCAGCCCGTGTCGCCCCGTGTTTAGTAACACAGCCTCAGCCAGCTTTGGTGGGACACTGGTCCCGTGTGGGTTTTTTGCACTTCCCCTCCAGCTCAGCCCTCAGAAGGATGCTGTCTGTGTTGCTGTGACCAGCTGGGCTT
>NW_011141476.1:0-799 GCF_000146605.3 Meleagris gallopavo
GTTTTCCAGGATAGACTCTCTCTGCATCTTATCCCTTCCTTATTCTCTTTCACTCCACTGTCCATACACCTAAGACTCACAGTGTACCACTCTCTAATGATAAGTGCCTGATCCTATCTCCTTTTGCAGGTGGAATTGGACTTCTCAAGCAAGCAGGAAGTCCCAGAGTCAAAAGTCAGTCTGAATCTCAAAGCTGCTCCAGGATCCCTCTGCTCTGTCCAATCTGTTGACAAAAGTGTCCTCCTGATGGAGAACGATACCCTAACAGCAGACATAGTGAGTACAGCCTGCCATGACTAGCACCCTAATGTCTGCCTGCCTTCTGTCTCCATGCTTTGACAAGAGTTTCCTGGAAGGAGAAGGCCTATAGGCCATTCCTGGACCCAGATGCATTGTTGTGGCTGCTCTGGCATTCTCCCTCTTAGGCCTTTTTCTGGGTAGTTATGTGTTCTTCATGTTCCTAGTGCATCTGCCTTGTGCTTTGAATCTCTACCTGGAGAGTGATGGAAGCTGCACACCACTGCCAGGGTAGGTCAGGAGAGCAGCTTCAAAGAGATGCTGGTGCTTACTGCTTAGAGGAAAAGTGATTTCCTCACATAAACCTTCCTTTCTGTTCTTCTGTCTGCTACCAGGCAGAGAGGCTAAGCTAATTTTAAGTATGTTCTGAATTTTGTAATAGTCTTGTGTGAAGTCAGGAGCTAGACTCAATGATCCTTGTGGGCCCTTTCCAACTCAGGATAGTCTATGATTAAAAAATCGATTTTATACTGGTAGGGCCCTCGTGTCCTTATATCCCAAA
>NW_011141477.1:0-521 GCF_000146605.3 Meleagris gallopavo
TTGTGTTTTTTCCTTTCCAGGCTTCTGGAAGTGCAGGCAGCTCTCGGCTTTTGTGCAGTGCTTGCTGCGTTTGCAGCTCCTTCTCGGTTTCCCAGGTGGGGTCCCCGCCTCGTGGGGCATCCTTGCCTCTTGCCTTGTGCTGAACGGTCGGCTTTTCCTCTGCTGGCTGGGTGCATCCATGCCCAGTAGCTACCCTTCCCTCCTCCTTGGCATGACTGCCAGTGCTTTGCCTTCCTCCAGAGAGGTGTTTTTGTTCCGACTGGCAGCCACAGACTCCTTCTGGGCTGGCGACCCTGCAGGTGCATGTGTGGTGGAGGCAGCAGCATGCCCGGTAGCTACCCTTTCCTCGTCCCGGGCACGGATGCCAAGATTTTGGCCTCCTGCACACTCGGTGGTCATCTGTGCTTTGCCATGACCTTTGTTATTTTTTTTGCATTTTTCATTGTTGCTGCAGAGGCTGCTGCTGCTGCAGTGGGTTGATGTTTGGTTTCCTCGGTTTGTTTTCCGTGTTTGTTTTTCTG
>NW_011141478.1:0-753 GCF_000146605.3 Meleagris gallopavo
TGAAGGCCGCAAACAGAAGGGTTGGAGAACAGCCCGAGGACGCCTGGCAGCGAGGCGATTCGATGTCCGCAGGGCGAGCTGAAACGGGGGCTGGAGGGGCTGCCCCTCCCGCAGGGTCAGAAGCGAACAGGGAGAAAGACTGCGAGCCTCCGCGGGGAAGATGAGGATTCTGCATCCCACGGCCACCAGGAGGAGACCCTCACCGCTCACCGCTCACTGCGCACGCGCGAGGGGGGGCCGCGTGCTGCTGGGTTCTCGGAACGTAAGGAACGTGGATCCCAACTCCTGGAAACTACTGATCACGTATCAGTTCGGCCTCTCGCTGCAGCACTTCTTCCTGACGCTGTGCGAGTTTAGGAGCAGCTCTCCCCCTTGCACCCCGGAGTCGCAGCCCTGATTAAACACACCTGCTTTTATAACTGCTTTGTGGTCACAGAGTCTGATTCCACACATCAGCGTGCGCCGCTCCTCGGGGCAGTGTGTGCCAGGGCCCTCCTCGGGAAACATTTCTTCCTCCTATGGAAACCACCGGGCGCCCCGGGCCGGCACTCTCGAAATAAACACGCGGTGCTGACAGACTCATTGCGGGCCGGGCGACGAATCCGCTGGTGGGACAGCGGTGCCGGTGCCCAGCGGGCCCATCTGTGTGCGTGGGGGGGAGAGAGAGGCAGCGGGCCTTTTGGGGGCCGGGTCGGGGGGGCTGTGGGGGGCTGCAGACTGTCACTGAGACACGAGATGTCTCTGCAGAGCTGG
>NW_011141479.1:0-1067 GCF_000146605.3 Meleagris gallopavo
CTTCGTGGCCCTTCTCTGGACCTGCTCCAAAAGCTCCACATCATTCCTGTGCTGGAGCCCCAGGCCTGGACGCAGTGCTGCACATGGGGCCGCACCAGAGCCGAGTCGAGGGGGACAATCACCTCCCTCTCCCTGCTGGTCGCTCCTCTTTGAATGCAGCCCAGGATACAGTTGGCCTTCTGGGCTGCAAGTGCACACTACTGGCTTATGTCCAGCTCTTTGTCCACCAGGATCCCCGAGTCCTCCGCAGGGCTGCTCCCAAGGGCTTCTACGCCCAGTTGGTACAAGCATCTGGGTTTCCCCTTCATCAGGGACATCAACAGTGGGGTTGAGTGCACCCTAAGGACACCAAGCTGTGGGCTGCAGTGACACAGCAGAGGGACGGGATGCCATCCACAGAGACCTCAACAGGCTGAGCAGTGGCCACAAATCCAAGTGCAGGGTAGTAGCTGGGATGAGGGAACACCCACCACCAAAACATGCTAGGGGGATGAAAGGACTGAGCGTAGTCCTGCTCCATAAGGCCTGGGGAGTACTGGTGGGTGGGAGCTGGACACAAGCCAGCAATGGGCCCTTCCAGCCCAGAAAGCCAACCGTATCCTGGGCTGCATCCAAAGATGCGCAGCAGCGGGCCAAGGGAGGAGATCCCCATCCCTCTGCTCTGCGCTGGTCAGGCCTCAGCTGCAGTGCTGCGTCCAGATGTGGAGTCCTCAGTGCAGGGAGACATGGAGCTGTGCGAGTGCATCCAGAGTACAGCCACAAACACGAACCCAAGGATGGAACCCCTCTCCTGTAAGCAAGGAGAGCTGGGCTGTTCAGCCTCCTGGAGAAGTGAAGGCTCCAAGGGAACCTGGTAACAGCCTTTCAATACCTAAAGGAAAGAACAAGGGAAAATGGAGGTGAAATCTAAGGAAAATGTCTTGTACAGTGAGGGTGCTGAGGCAGTGGCACAGGTTGCCAGAGACATGGTGGATGTGCTGGCCCTTTCAAGGTGAGCCTGGCTCAGACTCTGAGCAACTTGATCTAGCTGTGGATGGTCAGCATGGGGGAGTCGGATCACATCGCAA